>NW_010190402.1:43571-59656 GCF_000695765.1 Mesitornis unicolor | reverse complement strand
TTCCCTACATGCTTCACCTTTCTTTTAAACATTGCTTTTAGATACTTCTGGAATGTCAAATCTTCAGCTCAGCCCAGCCATCTAGGGAATTACATACTTTGTTTGCAAAAGCAGGTAATTGAGCACCATTAGAATTGTCATTAATATGAACTGCCTACTTTCAGAATACCATGCCTAAGTATTCAATGTATAGATTAGAAACTGAACACAGGGATAGATGGGGCTTGGCTAGGTCATCTAGGCCATTTCCCTTCTCAAGGGTAAATTAGTGTTTGTGAGTAAATGTTTATCTTTTCCTAAAAACCTCTCTTTACAGACATTTTGCAGTATTTCCAGGCATCTACTCCAGCTCTTAACTCCATTACCAGTAGAAAGTTATTACTGAATATAAATATCTCTTGCTGCAATTTAGAAGAAGTACTTTTGATCCACCCACAATGGAAATCCATCTCTTCTTCATAGCTCCTACATTTTTGAAGACAGATAATATGTTTCTTTTTATCTTCTCTACATGACTCTGTATCCTTCAACTCTTCCCCGACAACTATACTTTATTTAGTTCTCTGATCATTTCCAGTTTTTCTCCAGACTCCCCCAAGTTGATCCACACCATTATTGAGTGAAGGAGCCCTAGACTGGGCACTGTGTTCCATCCACAGCTTCATCAGTGCCAGAGCAGAAATGTCATTTCATGTGTCCAATAGTCAGCGCTGTTGTTTATTATGTGCTGCTATATAGTCTGGCTTTTTGCTTGCAGCAGGGTATCGTTGGCTACTGGGCTGCTCACACCTTCTTCTCAGTGCTGCTGCCCAGTCAGTTACCATATATTTGTGCATTTGACTATTCCAAAGCACAAAAATTCGCAGCCACTGCCACCAAACTGCTGTATCTGAAATCCAGTTCTTCCTGCGCTGTACCTCTGATTCTCCAGTATTATTTTAAGACTCTAATTGTGCCCGTCAGCATACTTGCAAATTATCCTAATGTCAGTGCATGTAATGAGCTGAAATACTTTTCTTTCACGTAACTGGAAATATTAAAGAATATTGGACTTGAGACAAATCCTTACTCAAAGGTAAGCTCCTGTCTGAAAACGGTAACTACACTGTGTGTCTCTTGTTCCTGTGTGATCTTCTCTGGGTGATCTTGCTCTACCAGAGGGGTTGGACTAGGTGATCTTCAGAGGTCCCTTCCAACCCCTGCCATTCTGTGATTCTCTGAAAAGCTACACTGAAACCAAAGAACAGAACATCTGCCTATTCATAAGACCTGCTTCTGCATTGGAAAATGAAATTGGAGTGGTGTGACATCTTCTATTCTCAACAAACCCACACTGGCTGTTACTTATCTCCTTGCTACTTTCCAGTTGTTTCCTGTAAATTTTGCTTGATTATTTCTTCCAGTATTTTCCAATTATTTGAAGCTGATTTGCCTCTATTTTTACTATTTTACTTCTCTTTTAAACTTGGGCACCAAGTCTCTTTTCTGGTTTTACCAATTTTTGTTGCCATCTGCAGGTTTTCAAAGTCTATAAAAAATTTGAGATTTGTTACTTGAAGTATTTCAAACTGAATTTCATCAGACCCAGCTTTTATCAAAATAGCTAAGTTATTTAAGTGCTCTCTAACATAGTGTTTCAGTGTATTCAAACCAGCCTTCTCACCATTTGTTCGTGTGTGGCAGTCCTGCCTAATGAAGATGCCTGGACCCCGTCTGAGTCAAAAACATCATTCAAAGCTCAGTCTTTTTCTTTTTTAAATCCTTTTTCTTCTTTCCCACTAAAGGCAAGCCTGAAGTTTCCAGTGACAACCTACAGCGTACCACAGTACCTTTAACACAGCCTGCCATATACATAGAAAACAGAGATCCAATTCCTGAAGAGCAGGTAAAAAAAAAAAAAAGACCATTTAAAATAATAACTGGGGCTTGTTTGCTGTATCCATTCCTTTTTCAGTTGCTTGTGCAGTGACCTTCTTGTCTTGCCAAGACAGATCAAGTAGGTAGCCAGTGCCATTTCATAATTGAACTTGGAGAAAATAATTATGTATATACCTTTTGCTGTTCCATGGGGAGAAATTCCCCATCCTGGAAAAAAGAGCACTAGCATTCACTTCTTCTCCTATGTATCATTACAAAGTGACAGAAGGAGAGCAGCAACACAAGTCAGAATAATATAGAAAAAAATATGAACTGCTAAAAGGCAGCATATAAAATAGAGTCCTACTTGCATATTGTTAGATGAACTGACATAGCTCTTCACAAAAGTGACGAGCTCCAGAACAAACCAGACTGTCTTCAGTTTGAGTAATCTCTGCATTTTTGGATATCTAAACCAGACTGTGGCACTGAGCAGTTTTGTGGTGTTTAGGGAACTCATGTGCCATGGTTGGGCTGTCTTGAGGAAAGGCTGACTTCCTTCATCCCACAACTGAGAGGAAGATGCATTCTGAAAGCAGATTGAACACCCATGTTCTGCTCTGTCCCCCCTTCGCCTTCTCCCAAGCCTACCCTACATGTATTCACTTTAGAGTTTTTTCTTTATTGAAGAGCTGGGACTAATAACTTCATTGTCTGTTACAACAGAAATTAAGCTCTGTTTTTCATGTTTATAGGCCAGTATAGTTAAAATTGGAGGAGGACATTGCTGTTCTCAACATCCTATTAATAAGGATTTACATAAGTTAAATTAGCAAGATGCCTGACTGAGGGAGAGTTGCTTATAGTGTAAACCCACACTGGCATTGCTTATTCCACCTGTAATTATGGGGAAATGGACTCATATTCAAGGTGTATCACTTGATCACACTTGTGTATGAAAGTAAATCTTAGGTGGCTGCAGTAATGTTAACTTGAAATGAGTGGACTTGGTCCAAAATTATACAAATATAACTGAGAGCAGTGTTAGATCCACCAGCTCTGCTCAGGCTCCATCCTATTACTGTGGTTGGCTTGTGTTGGGATTGCTTGATCATGCATCAGATTGTGGGACAGGGTCTACACCAACAGTGAAGATGAACATTTATTTCTTTCTTTAGGAATTGGAAGCTTATGTTGATTATTCAGATGTGGAGAATGAATACAGAAGGGAAGATTTTTACTGCTTTTCCCAGGAAGAAATCGAGAGACAAGAACGAGAGAGACAGGAATCTAAGAGGGTGTTACAGGAACTGAAATCTGTACTAGGATTTAAAGCTTCAGAAATAGAAAGACAGAAATGGAAACAGCTGCTATTCAGCGACCATGGTAAGTGTTCCTTTTGAAAATTAATTCTTTTCTAAGAAAGGGTCGGTGTCTGTTTGCCATCAACTTCTGACTGTGTTAGAATTCAAACAGTGCTTAGCTATCGCAGTGTCTTTGATAGAGCTGTGTGGCCTTAGTTTGCTATTCCATCTCTTTATATTGCTTGTAGCAATCATTTTACTGTATATTGAAAAGAACTTAGAGAAATGGGAATTTGTCTTTAAACAAAATACTGAGCTAAATAAACAAAATATTAAGACAGCATAAAGAGAACTGCCAGGTTATAAACCATGCAAAATGAACCGACTTTCTCTCTTGGCTTTCCAGTAGATATGAATTTTCATCAGGCTGCATAAATCAACTACTTTCCAAAATTTAAAGAAACCATCAGAAATTAACCCACACTTACAAAAATATATAGGTTAAAATGAAGAGCTAGACTGTGAAATATTAAACGCTCATAAAAGAGTAAGACTGGCTTTTGTTTCGCAGGAGAGTGAGTATACAGAATATGGATTGTTTTCTAAAAAACAAACCAAAACACCCCTAACAAGAAGAGTTCTCCCAAAGCAGCCTTTACTAACTCTGAGGACTGCTGGGCAGCTGCATCCACGTGCACTTGAAGGCAGGAATATGAAAATTTCTCTTGCCTCAACAAGGGAGTCTGTCTCTGTTCCAGCAATAAGACTGGATACAACTTGATTCCTTTCACTGCTTGACCTGTTTGATTTATTATCTTTTAAAGTAGCAGTAGTTTGTCTTTTCCCTTCTTTTTCCCATTATCAGCCCTTTCTTTTAAAGACAGATTAGGAAATGCCCTCTATGTTCTATGTTAAGGAAAACAACCCTCAGGTCTGGCAACACATCCAAGGATTCTGCCAGAATTACCACATTACCAGAAAACAAGACCATGGATTGCATCGTTCAGAAACTGAGTGGGAGCATGCAGTAACAGACCATACCTATTTATGAGACTGTTTCTTTTGACATCAAACCCACAAAGTATCTGTTCTTCACAGCCGCCTTCTTTATGTCCATTTAGCTACAACTGTGGTAAAAGGATTAGGTTGGCCATTGGTATTGACTTCTCTTCTAGTGGACTTAAAAACCTAAGACATCAGATTGCTCGAGAGTAGGATTTCTGTATTATCCTTCTGCTGTGAGATGTGACACCACACAACTCTTCACATAAATCTCTTTAAGTCGTCTTTTCCTCCCTGTTGAATCCTACCACCTGCTCAAGTCTTGACAGATCTAGGGACTGCTGCAGGAAGAGTTCTTGTCAGGAGAACTTGCATGGGATTTTTCCCTATGTAGGTTAGCAGCTGATACCTGTCCACATCAGTATATCCTCAGGCCACTTGTGGCCATAGCTGGGAAGAGTCAGCTCACTTCTGTATGCTTCAGCAACTGTTCACCTGAAAGCCTTATTGGTTCCTTTCCTTTCCACGTATAGGTATTACATTAGTTTAGGTTGAGACATTCAATGGTGGGGAGGGAGGAAAGTCTGATTTCCTCCAGCTGCTTAGGACTAATCATTGATTACTCCTATCCCATACAAAACTGGAAAATATGAGAGTTGTTCATGAAAGTAATTAATTGTATCTCCTTTTGGCTTAGGGACTGCATGTGTCTAATCTAAAAGACTGATATGGACAGCAGACGTAACATCTTCTACTGGTTTTTAAGGAATTTCTGCATTATTTCTTCAAAAGAAACACGAGTCACTTAAATGTGACACAATGAACCATGGCATATTAGTGCTACAGACTTTAATTTATCCATACACACAGGTCATTCCTTAAAAAACATTTTAATGATCTGTGCTTTCCACATTTGTTACTGGCTTTATCTTAAAGATTTAAACCCAGAAAGGTTCATGTTCTTGACTCCATTGGCCCAAGCCAACAGATGGCCATAAGGACACTTTTTCATAGCCCTCTTAAATCTTGCTTTTAGAGTACTATCATACTGCAGAAATCCTGTGTTCTCTTAACTTGTGATTATTGAGAAAAAAGATCCTGAAACATTCAAAAGCTTTAATCTGTTAGTCAACGCACCCAGCTATCAAGCCATTCTGGTTTGTTAGGGGTTTTAGCTCTCTGGGGGAGATGAACCACACAAAAGAGGTCAGCTCCAAACCAGTGGGTATGTCTGAAGAACACCGCATGAAGTCAACCGGACATGAGAGGCTGAACTCCAGAAGAAAAACATCATCTTAGCAGAGCACCAGATTAAAGCAAATTTACCCAGGCCCAGCACCATGGTAATACCGCTTACAGCCTTGGCAGTAGGTAATTTATGGCAGCATAGGTGAGCTTATATTTTCATCCTTTGGCATCCTGTTGAGCCAGTAAAATCGAAGTGCTTTTGAAAAGGTCTGTGAAGTTGTTAGTGGCATCATTTTCATTTGTCAACAACTTTCTCTGGTGCAAAATCACTTCTAGCCTTTCCCTAACCTCTCCACCCAAAAAAGTTCATTCTGTCAGTGGTTCTGTTGTGCCCAGCTGTTTCCTCCTCTTGTCGCCTTGTCCCTACAACAGTTCTTATACAGCTCAGATTTGGAAAGCTACACTCTGACAATTGATGAATTCCACCTTGCTTATTAACTAATCCACTCAGGAAATTGGCCAGCTACCAATCTGAAGTATTTATTTATTTGTTGAGAAATTTTGGCTTTGAAAGTATTTGGAGGAAGTAGGCAACAAGTTTGCTCCCAGATGATAAGATTACTGTGCATATTCCTGCCTCTTCAAGCAAATGGGCAGAAATAAGCAGCAGCTTGTTTTTTACAAGATGGGGAAAGAACAACTTTCTATTAGCTTTCAATAACCTTAAAAATTGAGACGAGTCTGGTGCAGTGCTCCTTTGGTATATATGGTTTTAAAAGAAATTATAAAATACAGATTTGAAGCCACAGTCTTTCAGTGTGCTAATGACAGCAGTTATCAATGTGACAGCCGTAACGATGCGCCTGCCTTCACCTAGCTAAAGTAAAGACTACTGAAATAGGATGCAATGGAAAAATCCTAATACCATAAATTTTGTTTCCCGTGAAAAGTTTGTGTATTTCCCAGAGTTATTTTCATCTCTGCTTACAGGGGTAAAGTCAGAATGGAATTAGAAAGGGAAATGCTACTTGGGAATCTGCTGTTGCCGCTCTCATTTATGTCCGTGCTGCTACTCTAATGGAGCTGCTGCAGTTTAGGGAATCTGTTACTTGGAAATGGACATTGTATCGTTTTCTTAAAAAGAGAGACGTCTGTTCTTCGAGAAGTGCTTGTACCGAGTTTTACTAACCCTTAACACTGGGAGGAGAGACTTCCTGGCAAGCATCCCGTTGCTGGCAATGGGACTCGCTGCTGCTACTAACTTCAAGAGAGGCTAAATTAAACCACACTTTATTTGTGAGGACACCTGACCTGACTGTATGGATATGTGTTGTATTTGTATGTTGTGGTGTATGAGATCAGATATTGCCTATAAGGACTATTTCATGTACCAGCTGTCTTTATTGGATTAGGTAAACTGCTGTTTGAAATGAAGACAGTTCAAATCTGTATACAGTGCAGTAGTTTTACTTGTTTTGTACTTTAATGTTGAATGCATCACCTGTGTTTGATGCAGGTTTTAAACGTCACCGATTTTGTGCTGTCTCTTTACATCACAGATTTCGAGGACTAGTTAAAACAAGTAGCTATCACATTTCACTTCAGCTTTGTGATTAGAAAACACTTTTATTTTAAGTTTTGTATGATTGTGGGTTTTGTTTCTGTTGTTTTGGAGGTTTTTTTAAAGTCATTTTGACACTTACAGCCTTGCACCTTTTCAGACAAATAAATAATTTCTATATTGCAGCTTGCTTTCAGTTATCATTTAATTTTTTCCCCCTTTTTAAGCTGCAGTGAAACCCTTGTCTCCTGTAGAACCGCTGAAGCTACTAAGTAATTTGGAATCACATATGAATTCAGATACAGAAAAGCAGGACTGCAGCCAAAGTTGTGATAAATCTGAAGAAAAAGACTCTAATCCAAAAGTGAATGCTGCTGATAAAAGCAGGACAGAGTATTTGTATGAAGATCCTGAGATGGAGAAAAACAAAGACAGTACAGCTGATGAAGGTATTTCTACAGGGGCTGAAGAAAGAATGTGTTATCAGCATGAAGGGGAAGTTGAAGAACTCAAGCCGAGCAATACGGAAGGAGTCGAGGTTTCACAACCTCCCTCTAAGGATCCATTACATTCAAAAATCAAGCATAGGCTGGCCCAGCTCCACATATCAACAGATTTAAACTTCACATCTGGTCTGGCTGCACAAGTTGCTGCCAGGTCTTTCACTTTTACTACAATGCAGGAAGAGACTTTTGGAGATGAGGAGGAAGAGGAGGAGGAGGAGGAGGAGGAAGAGAAGACACAGGAGCATGAAGACTCTGTGGAGGACTGTGAGAATGAAGACAGAGGCTCTGAAAGTGAAGGGAAAGTATAAGTCTGAGCTGAACTTTGTTAAACCAAGAGCAGGCAATTTGTTGGAAAAAACTAAGGTGGGGGTTTGAAGATTAAAATACTGGATGGAAAAAAAGGAGACCTAAATATAATACATCTTGTTCCCTAAGTCTGATACGCTAAGTAGGACTTCTTAAGTATGTTGAAAATTTGCAGGTAAGAGAAGTTTAGGCTGCATCCAAGAAAGAGTTGGCTGTTGCCTTTTTAAGATCCTAGTGGTGGGCTTTGGAATTTACCTTTGTGTTTTCTGATTTATTTATTTATATTATAACCTATTGTGTTTTGTTGTTTTTTTTTTCTTTTTCTATAAAGAAGGAAAATCAATGTCTTGAATTACGAAAGACTGGCTTTTTGCTCTCTGATTCTGTTGTCTTGGTATCAGTGTTTTTCCCAACAAAAAAACCAGGCCATTTCTTTTGGAAGAACCTGAACTGTGCCCTGCAATCTTCCCCCACCACTTCGGTTTCACTTCTTGTGTCTGCAATGCGTTGGCTAAGCCACCGTAGGCATTTGTGATTCTGTGACTAGTGATGTGGCTCCCAACTCAAATGTAGAATTTTAAATAAAAACTTGAAAGAGCTAGTATTTGATGTGTCCTGGGGTATGGGGCTGAAATAGTATAAAGTTAGTCATGCTTCATATTAAGGTTTATCTAGAATTTTATGAAGGGTTAATAAATGATTTCTAGATGTTGTAATTCATGTCAGAGAAATGTGTAGTATATGTTAGGAAGGGTTCCAAGGACATCAGTACTGTAGACAGCTAGAAGCTATCTCAGCTATAATAGATGAGAATACCTATTTATTAAAACAGCTATTAATTATTTGTTAACCTTTTGTAAATTCAACCTTAATATAACTGTTTTATTTGATATAATGATTGATTGTACGTTTTTCTTTATGTCCGGAAGTCATTTTCTTAAAGCAAAATCGTCTGAGTGCTTAACAACATACAGTATTTTGTTTAGAGAGCATACTTGCTTTGTCCTAATGTTCTTTCATTTCTCCTTAGATCACAACTGTAACCCGTGCCATTAAGAATCCATGAGAGAACAAGAACTGTGTCTTTTCTAAGGTGTATCTTTTAACTTAGTTGACACCAAAGTCTGGATGTTTGGTGTGAGGTTATGTGGGTTGGTTTTTTTTGCGGCAGTGGTTTTAGAGGGAGCAGTAAACTGCTGCTCACCTTGCAGAAGAGCTGGTTAATGGTTTCACTGCCGTTTCTTCCCTTTGCCCTCTGACACAAAATGTTTCTGATGCCTCTTTGTAGGGAATACTCTACTTGATACATTTCCAGTCACAAAACACCTCACCAGTTCCCTGATGTATTTATTGCCTCTTGCTGATTCTATGGAATGAAGAGGGTTTTAGATGCAAGTGGTTTGGAGCAATATTTTTCCTAGGATGGTGTCGTGGGAAGTGGGCAAGCTAAGGGAAGTCAGCAGGTTAAGGTGGGACTCTCGACCATGTGTCAGAAAACAAGTGCTTTCTTTCAACCTCCCTCTCTTCTATTAGTGATTTTGTATGAACGCTGCTAAATATGTGGATTTTTTCAGAGTCTGTAAAGAGGTAACTACCAATTGATAGAGAAGGGAGTATGTGGCTTACACTGTTCTTTCAGAAGATAATGCCTGTCATCACCCTCACACACAGATTTTGGGAAGAGAATGTTTTGCCGTTCTTCGTTAACCAGTAACACTGTTGTGTGCCCTTAATTTTGTGTAGTGGCTGGAAGCTGAATGATGTCTTGGGGAACTTGCAAAAGGAAAAAAAGAAGATGCTTCTCATAGTGTATTCAGAAGCTAAGCCTCCTCTTCGTTGTAGAGTATATTCTTCTGTAACCTGTAACGGTTAGGCTAGGATGATAAAACTGTTTTATTTTCTCTGTAGTAAGCAATTTTTTAAGTCAAGTCTAGAACAACTGCTTTGGATAAATTGTGTTTGAAGCATTGTCCGTGCTTCTGAAAATGAAGTCTTCCTCATCCTTGACTTGAGATCCTTGAGTTCACAAAGTGCCCAGATATTTTTTGTTCCTAGCTAATGGTTCTGACTGCCTAAATGTATGTTCCATTAATATTTTTCCATGAACTCATCCAGAATCTCATGATCTGATGTTGTGTATCCCAGAACTGATACTCCTGAACTTTTCCCATGGGATCCAAATCTTAGTTTACAATGTGTAAGGCTATGATACCAATTTGGAAAAATGATCAGATTTAGGATATGAATTATCACTGTCCTCACAGTTTTGGATAAAGTCAGTGGTAGCCTGAGTGCTTTGCACTGCTACTAAAATAGCTTTCAGATCTCACAGTTATAAAAGTTGCTAGCTCTTTATTCCTTTGCTGCAGTCCTTAGCGAAAGACCTGGAGAATCTCCTGTGGTGGCTCACTTGGAACGAAGTTTTACAATACGCTGGTCTTGGTGATGAAACTGGCCTAAGAAACTCCATCCATCATTAGTTGTTCATTTTCACCCATCAGCTGAGTCAACACGGGCTTTTGTGGCCATGTTGTGAACCAGCTCACTGCATCCACTTGGATCAAAAATCCACCCTTTTTAGGAGTTACTTTTCTTACTGCAGTGATGCAGTTTACAGCATTTCCCTCCAAGCAGCTGTATCAGCACATGCTGCGTTGCTGGCGTGAGACTCGGGATCGCAAACATTTACATTATTGGCAAAGACGGTGTACTGTGAAATTACAGCCTTGACATTCGACGTGGGTATGGTCAAAGGACGACTTTTTGGAGCAAGTTCTGATCCTACGTTGAACACTTCAGATTTTCTACGGGCAGTTTCACTGATTTGCATGCTCTTACTTAATGCAGTTTTAGAAGCTGCATGTATGAACGCCTGGGCTCGCTTCCTTTCTCTGCCTGTCATCACACCTATAAATAACAGCCATCAGGTCATGTCTTTTAGTTTATTTAATATTCTCCCTGCAGAAAAATACAGCTAACAGTGTTCAGCACACAAAAGCATGGCTTCCCTTGCTTTGGTGACCAGTTTCCATCTACATATAAGTAGTCTGCTGTAATCCAGATTTCCTCATGATTATGTCATTTGAAAGGACCGTATGCACATGCTGCAGGTGCCTTCAAGAACCTGACAGGTTGCTTGGCAATCATAATTCACTCTTATATTTAAAATATATGAACACACTGAAGGGTGCATTAGCGCTAAAGAGTTATGTTAATATATTGAGCATGTCGAGGTCTGAGTGCTGTCCTGTGTTCTTTGGCTCATTACCCTAGGCAGGGATTTTTGTGAAAACAGAACATTTACTTCTTACAGCTTTGTACCTTTTTGAAACATGTTAATTGGGAAATCCACACTAAATAATGGGTTATGCCAAAGGATATCAGCAGCCAAAGTTCTTTGCAAAGCACAGAGTTAACAATAAATGCATTTTCCCTATTCCATTTCCAATTAGCAGCTCTGCGAAGCTCTAAAGAAGCAATTATTATAGGGTTAAATAATTTCTTTTCCTCCTGTTTTACCCAGAAGGCACTCCAAAGATGATATCTGCTTCTTAGGTTGGATTACAGTCTAGCTCTACATGTTTTCTGTCCCTTAACCTTACACCTAAAGATCTAGTAAAGGCTTAAATGAGGGCAAAGATCTGTGATAAAAAGATTACTTGTCCCTTTTTTTAAGTGTATGTCTTCATGACAGTAATGAAACAGTGGTGTAGTGGAAGCAAATGTTGAGAATTACAGATGATCAAGAATCTTTCCAATGGAGTCAAATGTGCCTGTGTCAACTATAAGCAAGATTCACAACCTCAGGGCCAGGTTGGATGGGGCTTTGAGCAACCTGGTCTGGTGGGAGGTGTCCCTGCCCATGGCAGGGGGGTTGGACTGGATGATCTTTAAGGTCTCTTCCAACCCAAACCTTTCTGTGATTCTATGAAATGTGAAGGCTTCTCCTATCAGTTGCAGTAATGAGACAGAGGATTAGCAGATGTCACTGAATCTTGCACTTTGTTATCTGAATGCAAGATGAAATCTGGCAGAGCAGCCAGTTTTACTGAGGTTTCAGACTTTGTCCTGAGCACACCTCAGTGTGTGACCTGACTGTTTGTTTACAGGATTGGAAATTTTATGTGTATCTCAAGTGCAGAATTTGCAACTTTTTTTCCCTTTTTTTTTAACAGAAACAAGGGGTCAAGTATACTAAAGTGCCCTTGTTCCTTAAAGTATTTAGTGAAGCGCTGCTGCTGTTGCTCTGCAAGTGGCTTCTTCCCAGGGCTAATTACTTTTTAGAATTAACAGATTTTTGTACTGTTTTATCAGAAAAAGTGGGCAGAGTGTGAGAAAGTGTAAAGGTCAGTGTAAAGGTTTAGCTGCTCTGGGATATTGTCTGTGACCGGGACTAACAGCAGATGCTGAGGGAAGATACAAGGAAAGGGAAATCATGTAGTAATGTTTCCCCAGGCTGCTCCCCAGCGATCTGTGGCTCAAGAACTTCTTGAGCCAGTGGTGGTGGCTGTCAGCTTAACAGGTCCTGATCCAATTCCCTTCCATAAATTTGTTCAGTCTCCTCTTTGGTCAGTTGTAACTCCCAGTGCTTGTATGCACTCATCCTTATTGCAGACTTTTACAAACTAGATTTGTCAATAATGCTTTCTAATTTTACTTTTTAAGCTGAGGAAGCCCCCTTCTCTCAGTCCTTCTGCAGAGGTCATGTTTTCTACCTTCTGGTTGCTTTTCCTTAGAAATCTGTCCAGTTTTTGAAGTGTAACAACCAAAGCGTGGTGCAGTACTCCTGACATAACCTCAGCAGTGCTGAGTATGGAGTAATAATCACCTCCCATAAAACATGGAACCATTCAAATTTACTTGAGTCCATAGAGGAAAAAAATATTTTCAGATCTTTTACCTCTAGGTATTAGGTTGACAAATGAAAATATTTGGCCTCATGGAGGAGAAATATTTATTCACTGTCAGCAGGATTTGGCTGAACAGTGTTTTTCTTTGCTAACAAAACAAAAAGTTGTTAAATCAAAATGATCTTCCAACAGCTGCCACCTGGTCTAATGCAAACTAAAGATGCCAAACAACACTTGTTTAAATTTCAGCTTGACTTTTCAGAGCTTTTCTCATCTCTGATGAATAAGCATATATCACTATATATATGTGTGTATATATATATCATACTGTTAATATATAAACTGAAGGCTTCTGTGGCTAATTTTTAAAATGCTTGGAGGAGTGCTTTATTCATAGTCTCATGTTATTTAATTCCCTCATGTATATGTTTTTATTTTACAACCTTGAATTTGAAATGCCAAAAAATACACTTTGATTTATTTGACTTGGAAATTTGTGCAGTAATCAGATAAGTGGTAATGGTACTGTAACTGTGATAAGATATGGTGTAGGTAAGGGTAAAATCTACCTACCGTGAACTTTGCTTTGCAGGTGGATACAGCAATATAGTTTGAACTATAACTGTTCTCAGTATTCTGCCTCACCTCCCATGCTGCCATCTCTGAAGTTATGGGCAGCTTTGTCAGAATAAAATTTGGCCCAACAACATCAGTGCTCTGTTAGCCCATTTTACACTTTCTGAATTGAGCACAGGATTCTGAAGGAGTGACTGTGATTTAGCAGACGAGGAAAAAGGGTTTGTTTCTCTGTTACAAATTGGCTTCTTTTTAAAGGGTTGAACAGGACCAAAACTTGAATACTTTCACATGATCAGCATATTTTTGACCTTTATACCTTCTCAGCTTTAAATCTTAAAGGCCTCATGGACAGTCTGGTTTAGAGGATGCAGTTCTATAGCAGCCTAAACCATTCCAGGCTGCCTCTTGTACCCACTTGATGATTTAGGACATGGATCTGGCTGAAAATGCACCACTGCTTTAACTTTCAGCTGTCTCCCTTGACTAATTCCTTTTGTGGTTGAAAGAGCACCAGTAGCATCTCAGGGGAGCAGGATGGGATACCTGCCTAGGTGGTGAGGAGGAATGCCATAGCCCAGATTTAAATCAGTTTGAATTAATGTTTACATGCTCTGAGTTGACACCATTGGTGTCTGTACTGAAGTGGGACAAACTCAGCTCCATGTGTTGCTACTTTCATTTATTTTCTGTTGATTGAGGATGGTGCCACTTATTATCTTCCTCACTCATATTGACTGACTTTTTTTTTCATTCTTCAGGCCTAGGCTGCCCAAGACCTGTTGTATCTTACTCCATTGAGTCTCAAGGAGCTGTTTGTTATACTGCCAGTAAAAATGAAATGATCCTGCTTGTCTTTTTCTCCTTTCTGCTTATGGTTTTCACCTTTCTGGTCCCTGGGACACCCATGTTCCTCTCCCTTTGCCACCACTCTTAAGAGTTTCAGATTTTAAAATGATATACAAATTCTTTCTGTGTATGTTTGTAACACAGCTTGGTTCTCTATCTTCAGCACTGGAATGACTACATCTAGAAATGTGTACTGACTTTCCCAGTTGACATGAGAACTGAAACAGAGAGCAGACACCATAATGGGGAGTATTACAGTCAAAACAGAACTAATAATGTATGGCAGCTCAAACTGATACCACCCTTTTGGTGTATATTGGCTTTTATAAGTAATTCTGGCTTACTGAAAAACACCAGGTGTGTTTTAGAAATAACTGCAGTTCTAGTACGAGGTCCCAGAGTAAGTGTCATTATTTGTGCCATCTTGATTTGTGTTCAGATCTTAATATTTAAAGACTGTTTCCTGACCTTCTCCAGCTGCATGGATGAGAACTAAGAGTAATCTCAAATTTCCAAATAGAGGGTGACCAATGCTTTCCATTACTTTGTGCTGCTAAAAAGAGGTCCATTCCTAAATAAACAAAAAGAGAAAAGTCAGTGCTTTGCATCTTCAGTAGCCATTACAAACAGAGAATCATGCATTTGATTTCAATAGAAGCACCATAAATGAGGGCTGTTTATCACATTTGATATCTCTGTTTCAATAATAATAATAATAATAAGCTTTAAATTAATTATGGGATAAAAGCCAGAATTCAATGAAGTTTCCTCCGGATCTCTCATCCAAAGCCACAGCTGGTCAAATTTAAACAAGTTCATGCTGTCTGTTCCTGCACTGCTCAGTATGACGTTGTACTCAATGTCCTAACGTGAGTGTTCACAGATGGTCTGCATGCACCTGTGTGCTGAAGGTCTGCAGAGCTTGCAGAGATCACAGAACAGTGCTGAGTGAAACCTGTACAGGAGCAGGATGCCTCAAAAGTCTTTCTGGGTTTATTGCGTCTGTCTTGCTCTATTGCAGCAGCCATGCCATGTGCAATCCCACTCATAAACTTCTTCCCTCTTAGCTTTCCTCTTCATAGACCATACAAACCTATGGTGGAGGGGTTTTGTTTGTTTCTCACCCAGGTTACTGTGCTATAACGCACCAGGTAATACATTTCCAATAGAAGCTTAAACATTAGTGGCCACACTACAAAACATGGGCCCTGGACACACCAGAGCTGGAGAAGCTATTGTGGTGTGACCCCTTCAGTGACTCTGCAGTGATCTTTCAAGGCTCGTATCAAACTTTCCAGTTACCCACTCAGAAGGTAAACACAAACTTAATTCTTGCTATCTGATGGCAAAAGAGCTGAATTCTGTTCTACCAAGCAGGCTGTGTGGAGGTATTTAAAATGCACGCTGATTTTTCACCCTTAATTAGAAAATCTATCTATCTTTTCTCTTATCAGGGCTACTCTGAGTGCCTGTATGCCCATCTGCCCTGTCTTAAACATGTGAACAAATCTATTTCCTGCCTGCTGAGTCTTAGCATTTCCCAAAACAGGGCCTAAGGGCAGCGCTGATTGCCAAGGAAACCACAGGGAAGGGGAAGAGAGGAATCTTGATAAGCAGCTGTTTCATTGGTCAGTAAATGAGAGCTAAAATATAAGAGGAAATGTTTAAAAGAACAAACTCCAGCAAGAGACTTCTGGCAGGAATACAGAGGGAAATCACATGTGATACACTCTGAAGTTTGCAGACACTGGGAAGAATCCACAATTTCTCTGTATGGAGACAGGAAATGTTCACCAGATTGGTAGTCTTCAGCAGCTTAAAAAAAGTCCTCTATTTTATCTACATTTTGTTTCCACAGAAGGACTCCGTTGTGCTGTGCTGGTGTATCAAGCTGTGTGTAAATCAGTCTCACTATCTCTTCCTTTAAGCTCTGTATGGTGTCAGTCTCTTTCCTTAGACTGCTCTGAAAACCCAAGTGGTTTGGCTGCACTGCAGGCCTCCTCTGCACTGACCCCGCCAGTTGCTGACACTGCTTTAAGCACAGATGATTTGGGTTAGGTCGGCCTCAAACAGGTTTAGATCAGCA
>NW_010190402.1:32336-43540 GCF_000695765.1 Mesitornis unicolor | reverse complement strand
GAATGAGGCCTGGTGGCTGGCTGTGTTAATGCTCCAAAAACTGAAGTTCTGAGTTGGATGTAGGCAGAAGCAGGAAGACATTCCTGGGTTCTGCCCTTCCCTTGTGATAGGGTTTCTTGCCTGTGATATTTTCCCAAACCCTTTTGTCTCTATTTTTCTTACTTTCCCACTTTACCTCCTTTCTTTTCCCATGGATATGAATCAGAACCTAAAGTCTTTTTTAAATGTTTGATGATGTACATCACCAGGATTATTTTTAAGTAATTTAAAAAAATTTTTGGCTGAGTTTCCCCAGTTTCAGAAGTAATTTTCTTAGTTGTAATGCTAATCACTTTCAAAGTATTTTTGGTTGCTATTATTTCTTCAGCATCAGTAGTAAAATTCTGCCTCACTGCTGCATGTATTGCTTTTTCTCCTTATCCTGTATCCCTAACAGCTGTCTAAGTGTATGGATATGGTTTTATCCATCCTTCAATTAGTAATGACTGAATGGAATAGGGAATGCTTTTACAGGGGCGCATAAATGCTGTATCAGCACTTTGTTTGATCTTTTATGCAGAAGTTTATTTATAATTCCTCTCTCATCCTAAAGATGAAATTAATTTTAAGCAATCCTGGCAATGGTTAGTTTCTGCAGTATATTTTGCTGGCTCTTTAGTGCAAGCACTTTAGTAATGAACACTAGTTACTCTTGTCTAAATAAGTGATGAATGAAGAAAGAATGTGTCATGTGCTTCCAGTTGTACCTTCCTATCACCTTTCAGAGACCCGTATGCTGTGCAACCATGTGGCAACTGTTACCAAAATCCCTTCTAGCATCACATAACTGGCTAGGTAGGAGGGACTTTAGGAAGAGAATAATGTGTCAGTTGAGGAGACTGGTAGCCGGTAGATCTTTAACCTAGGAGCTGGGCTTCAGTGCTCTACAGGAGATATCTTCTACTTCTCCACCTGTATGACTCCTAAGAAACGGACTTTCTCTGTATGCTTCAAAAGTGCCAAAATTGCGGCAACGGTATAGACTGGCTCCATTTATCTGAACCTTTGTGGCTCCCTCATAATGCTTAGACTTTGTTAACAGAGCAAAGGCAGTGTCCTGCTGATGTTCTCAAAGGAGCTGCAACTGATGCACACCACTTCCTGTAAACTTTCCCTGTATTAGTTTTAAGGTTAACAGCAGCTGACCACTCTTCTCACTTAGGTATGACTCACCCTCACCTAATTCATATCCCCAGGAAGGAAACCTTAGAGATGGCTGGGGAAGAAGGGAAATAATATCTTGAAAGGCAAGGGGAAGCTTGGTGAGGCAGGAGTACTTATTCTTATGAATTGAATTTTGCTGCCTAATCCGTGCGTAATTTGTTGTGCAATACAAAAGGTCTTGGTTGTTCTTTGCTATTTCCAGGCTTATCGGTTTGTTTTCATATGGAATACTGAACAGATCCAATTGCTGCTGTTAGAAGGAGGAGCTTGTCTATCAAGAGGGGTCTGTAATGTTTTCCTTTATTGGAGTTTTCTGAATGCTAAATTGCCTGTATGTATTCTTCGTAATGTACCATATGCAAATATTCTTCAGGAATTGATACTACCACTTCAGACAGTCAATATTTTCTATGTAAGAACTGTACGTTTCCTATACTGCCAAGAATGTACATATATCTATGAAGACTTAAGATTGTATCTTTTTGAGCAAGCCTCTTTCTTCAACCATCTGAAACTTCCTTCCTGTTTCTCAAGTTCTCTGCTAATTTATTAGACACTTGTGTTATATTGTGTACTTTTTTGTATCAGCTGTATTGCTGTATTTCTTCTCTCTCTCATTAAAACCTGTTCTTCTCATCCTTCTGCTGTGCTGTTTCATAATGGAAATACACCATATCAGGTAACCTGGTCTGGTATAGTGGGTCTGGCTGAGATGAAGCCAGACCAGTCCTAAAAAGTCAGTCATTCAGACTTTATAATGTTGTTCCACTGATCCCAACATGTAATCAGTTTTACTGTATTAAGATTCCCTATGATTATTTTGCAGCATAGTCCATACTTTTATATGATAGTGAAGAAGAAACCTAGGATGGGATACCCATGGTATAAACAAAAGGACAAGACACAATAAATGTACTGAGAGATGTCTCATGGATGGTAATTTCTGCTGACATATGCTAAGAAACCCGTGGTTTTCCTGAGTAAAGCAAGTTTTGAGGAGAGATTTGCAAGAGGAATCTAAGGGCATTTTTTTTCTAGAAGTGTGGCCTTCAATTTATGTCAGCCAATTCTCTGTGCTGTCTCCATGCTTAACTCATCTTCCAGGTAGATGAAGAGGAAAAAATGAATGCAGGGTGGGATGTGTTTGCTTACTTCCATTAGAGGAACAGCTGGTTTACAAACAAGAAAATGCCGTCTCCAGGAAATCACTGCATGAACAGATGGACAAATGACAGTGCTTCTTTTATCCTCCCAGTGGAACGCAAGATTTTCAGTGTTACGATGCTAATCGCCATTTAGCAGTGCAGGATCTTCCTTGACTTACAGCTGTGCCCTCAATATTATCTGTTCTGTGGCATGGTATGCAGGAGGGAAGAGTTCAAAAGTCCATTACAGTGGACCCAAGGTATTGAAATAAAGAAAGTGAACAGAACACACACATGCACCTATGTATTAAGTATTTGGCAATTTTGGAGGTTGGGAGATCCACTGGCAAGAGGAAAAATACCAGGAGCATCCACTCTTGGAGAACCTACTGTTTCATCTGTAATTAGACACTTAAGGATTAAATTAATCACCTCTTTAGCACCACCTATATAATTACAGTAGTGTATATGGAAATAGCTATGTCACCTAGCCTTGGTTTTCTCTCCATCACCCTCCCCTTCATTAAGACTGCTTTTGTGCTCCCAGTTGCACATGCTCACAGCCTGTGTGGAATGTCCCAGTTAAGGGTTTCTTGTCATGGTGCTGTGGTGGAAGCAAGGAGCAGAAACACACGTGTAGAATAACCATGCTTGCTCTGACCGCATGTGACATCGGTTATACTTAGATTTAGGTTAGACAAATGCCCATCTGTGTGACTGCATACAGTTACTCCTAAAAATTTTATTAAAAATATTTAATAAAATTCCAGTATAGAGGAGAACCAGCACAGGGAATTCCCCAGGCCACTACAGTCTTTCCAGTCACTCAGAGAAGCTTTTGCTAAAACACCCAGCCTACAGCTAACCTGTTCTGACTGCAGGCAAGCAAGCTTGCCACTGACTTGGAGGGAAAGCGTGGTAGGCCAGTAATTAATGTGCTTGAGAATGCTACTGTTAATTACCTGCTCTGTTTAATCCCTGTCTTCTCTGCCACTCCAGTAATTGTTTTATGTACACATAAAGTGACAAGCTTTCCTTCAGAGAAGAATGAAATATAGCTGTAACATGTGCTGTTTTCTACTGTTGCAGAAATGAAATACATTGTTTTGAACAGACTTTCCGTGACCTGTCAAAGCTAGCTAAAGGCAGCTCAGCAAAAGACTGCACGCTTCATTTTGGGCCATATCCTGTGTTCTTCTTTGCTGTCACTGCTCTCAACCACTTCTCAGCTATTAACAGTAGTTTAATAGATCATCATTGTCACACCCTGCAGGATGTATTGGTTAAATCAGTAGTGGGATGCAGCGGTCTTTGCATTCCTACCAGGCATGCTCAAGTTCCTGTTTGATTACTGGTTTGCAGCACCACTAAATTACAAATAATGACCTGGTTCCCAAAAGCTATGTAATAAATACATTGCAGAAGTGGCAATTATTTCTCCTTTCTGCCTGTCTTTGTTTCTGCTTTGGAAACTTCTATAAGCAAGCTAACTGTTGCAGCATATGCTTTAGCTCCTGGGAATGCTCCCTCCATGAGCTGTACGCTCAGTATGCAGCTGTGAAGTATTTCACCATCTGCTGCTATTTCTCCAGGTTATGCTTCTAAAGTTTCCCTGCAACTATTAATTACATGAAGAAGCTAGTTGCCAGAAGACACCTGACAAGTAATTGCTCCTTTAATTGCAATTAAATGTTTATAGATAGTGCCAAAATGCAAATAGCCCATAAAACAAGTAAATCTTAGACATGCACAAAAGAAATGGGGGATATGCCTGCAAACTTCACCTCTGTTTTTGTATTTTCTCATCGCCAATAATTGGCAGGATTGGCTCAGCAGTCACTGTAGCTCAGCAGTCAGTGTTTGACAGTCCAAACTGCTGAATGGGACAGGAAGGAATATACAACACGGAGAACTTGTAAACACACCAAAAAGGTGCAAATGCTTTTTTACTGAGACTGCTGTGCTTGCTGCTCTGAGTCGCTGTGCTTTATACTTAAGAAACTGAACAAAGAAGCCAAAGGTCTCAGAATGAAGTGATTAAAAACCATGGTGATGGAAAGTAAAATACCTGAACTTGAAATCACATGGAAGACAGTAACCCATGCGATAATCATTTCTTGTCTTGGCTATTTGTTTTTGAAGGTCTTTAGTTGACTTGCTGTACCCATTGAAGATATAGTTGGCAAAGAGCAGCTTTCCTTGAATGTACATCTGCCAAAGATGAGAACAAAAAAAAGGCAGAATTGGCAAGAGCAACCTCTTGTTCTCAATGAAGATGACAGGCTGAGAAACAAAGAAGGTCGATAGGTAGCCTGACTGACAACTTTATTATGGCTTACAGCTTTCACTTTTCATGAATCTGTTGCATAATTATTATAAATATTATCTAGATAATATTTCAGTTTAGGTATGGCATAACATGACATGTTTGAAGATGAACACAGACAAATATGTCAGGCATAGGAAAAAGCAGCTCTCTGTTTTTCTTTTGCATATGTTAACTTGATTTTTTTTGTTGTTTTTACTAAAGAGTAGAAGTAGGATTTCCTACTTCTAAATTTTTATAAGTAGCAATGAACTGTTTAAATACTTCATCTCACTGGAAACAATTTTCTAGAGAAGAAATGCGACCAAGGTCATTTGAGAAGTGATTGTACACCTACAGGAAGTATCTAGGCCTGACGTTCAAAGCCATGAGGGTTCAAACGTGGGCCAAATCTGAAACTGGCAATTTTCTCTCCCTGGAAAAGTAAACCAGGAGACTAAAGCTAATTCCAAAAAATCCAGAGTTATTTTCCAACTTTCCACAGTTTCGAACTTGCTTTTGATTCTGAAGTGTATTTCATGGTGTCTCAATCATTTGCGTGTTTCCCAAAGCTGTCATTTGTAGATGACTTATCATGACATATCATGACACCCTCAACAAAACAGATGAGTTAAAAGCCAATTTCTGGTTTGTGCTAGAACTTAGAATTCTTAAGCAAGTCAGAGTAATGATGCATTTTGCAGTAAGATCTCAGCAACTGAAAGGAGGCGGTCTTCTGGATTTTTCAAATATTTCTATTGGCTTTGGATCAGTTTGTTGGGTTGGACCTTTTGGTTTTAATGTCCCCATACTCAAAATTATCAGAGCAAGTTCAAGAAAAGAGAAATTCTTTTTCAACATGTTCCAAAAACTGTGCCACACAGATATAACATGTGGATGATCTCAGAATCAGAGCCTGAAGAAAAGCCTGTTGAAATATCAGATATAAAAAGCATGAAGGTGAGAGCATCAGCCTTTTCGTGGTCAGTAAAGAAACAGTGCCATAGTTGGGCCAAATTCTCACTGACATGAAGGCCTGTGTCATTGTTCCGGCAGTGAAAAGGAGCCTTTGTTAAATGAAAATTGGCTCCATTGAATTTAAAACTATAAAATCATTTAAGCTGATGTACTATCCAAAGCTACTTGTGTTGTGGGATGTTCCCAGTGTTACACCATTGGAAACATCTGGCTTATTTCATAGAAGCTCTCAACACGCAGGACTCCAAGTCAAGACTCTTTGAATACTTCAGGGTAATGCACATTCAAGTAACAATGGATGTGTTCACTAGAAGGAAATCCAAAGGACCACTGAACTGTCTTCATCTTATGCTCACACCAATATGTACTCATCTGTAATATAACCCGTAATGAACATGATGTAGAACATTGCTGTTGCTTGAGAGCAATTGAGAGGGGAAAAAAACATTTCATATCATGCCCTTTGCAATTTTATAGGCAAAAGTTATTAAGATAGCACTATTTTACTTGGCTCTGAAATGTTTATCTTTCAGTCAGGTAGCTTGTCTTATTACTATGAAAAGCTCTACCTGGCCATGAGAGGAGCACTCGCAGCAGTGCACATTTGGAAGTGACGAACAGTTTAATGCTTGTTACACTATGGCACAGGTCCCCATTTCTCTGCTCCCTTGCTTAAATCCAATGATGTGAGCAGCATCAGCATCATAACAAAGGGAATCCTGTAAGCTCTCCTTTGGGGTACAGTTTTGGGTGTACGTCAGCAGGTGGAAATGACAGTAACATTTGGCCTCAGCTACTGATTCTCGGGCTACATGTAGCCCCTTATGTCTGTGTGTTTTCCCCTTGAGGCAAACTCTTGGCATTCATTTGTTCTGTCTTTTCTGGCTGTCTTGATTTTTCTATTCTCAGTTCAGTTTCTTCCTCATACTTTACTTGTATCTGTGTTTCTTTCTCTGCTTCTTACTTTTTTATAATCAATGCCTCATCCTGCTTCCCGTAACTGGTCTTAGCTCTCCTTCCCTATCATATTTCTCATTACATGGATCCTTCTGATCTGACATCCAGTCTCTCATTCTTCTCCTCCATATATCTGTTATCGCTCTCCCTCAGTTCTGCATGTTCTTTCCATGCCTATGGTGGGAGCACAGAGAACAAGAGAAGAAACCTCTACTGCCACTGCTCCAAATGCCAGGGATTTGGGCTTTGGTTTGTTCACCGCTCCCTGGTCTGTTCTAGTCTTTGGGTTCTCCATACAGATAATCTGAATTAGCTTCCTCTTGCTGCTGCAAGCCCTTACGTGTTGTGCTGTCCGATTTAAGTACCTTTCACTGCCATATGGATGAGGAAGCAACACATAGTGCTCCTCTCACATGGGCTTTGTTTAACCACTGGTATTGCTCTTCTGCCAAAATGTGGTGGGGTGCATACCAGTTTTGTTATTTCATATAGAGCTCTGACTGCTCTGATGATGAAAACTGTAACAAGTAGACACAGGAGGAACCTTTTGCCACTGCAGGATTACCTACAGAATGCTTTGAAAATAACTCTGCTATTTTCTGACACATTGTACATTTGTAATTGTACAAAATAAAGAGGCTGATAGGAAGGGTAGATAAATCTATTCCACAGATGATCTGATGCATGAATACACAATGCAGCGAAGCTCTTCTAAGTGAATATAAATGAGAAGGCTGCCTCTGGCAATCACCATCGCTGTCAGAGGAATGTGGTCCTTTCCATTACAATTCACCTGGTTGATTCTGTAATGTTATGACATGGAGGAATTTCATTATTCCTTCCAGAACAAGCAATCAATTTGTGCCTTCAAGCATAAAATTCAAGTATGCTTGAAGCTTTGCTTTGCTTGCATAATACATAAATGTTACCAGTCAAAGTTTTCCAGTGTTTTTCAAACTCCTGTCACTCTCAGTATGGCCTTCTGTGGCATGGGACTTTCACAGGCTGGCATTTTATGACACAAGTAAGAATTTTATCTTCTACGGGATATTTTTCTGACTTGGTTCTCTCCTAGGCCACCAGGAATTGATACAATAAGAAGGTTCATTAGCAAGCAGCCTTGAAGGTCAACTTTTCTGAGTAGGTATAAATGGGCATAGCAAAGCTCTTTCACCCCTACTGGGGTAAATTTAATCCAAAGTGGTTTAAAACCCAAGTCTGTAGTGAAAGCCAAGAGATAAATTTGGATGGTGGCATTTTGGAGTGGTGGGAGGTTCTTTCTCCTCTCAGAGCTAAACATAGTTCTGGCAAATGGCCTCAGACTGAAATTCTTGAGAGAGTCATAATAAGCAAGCCAGGGCAAAGAGGAATGTTTTCTTCTCCCTGACTAATTCTTCCACATAAAAAGGTGAAAAGTCAAAGATGAACTTTAATACTAATGAAACTCTGAACTTCAGAGCAGTAATATGTCAGAACATTAAAAAAGAAAGTCAAAATAAAAACTGTTTTATTAATGGCAACAGTAGGTTGGTTTTATAAGCATATATAACTCTGTCCTGATTTCTTTTAACCTTTGGGAGAAAGGGAACTTTTAGATATTAAACACAGACATTAAACAATCCACAGTAGGGGTTTTGGGAGTTCAGCCCATACTTTTCCCCTTATGTGCCCTTCTGCATCTTTCCAGCTTACTGAAGGAGTAAAATGGGGCTGTTTTCAAGTTATCACAAGTTCACTTTGCCTGGCTTTTTTGACCGAGATGGTCATTTTCGAGGTTAATTTCCTTCTTCCTTCTGTCCAGGAATATTTCATGCAGATTATCAAACTACATATGTTCATATTATGGAAACAATTCTGTTGATATAAACTGCCCTTTAGAAAAACAACTTGACAAATTCATGTGTATACGTGCACATGCATTCAGATGTTCAAATGAAATTTGATTTGATCACACTAACGTTCATTTAAATTTAATTGCCAGAGTTGAAATACATTTAATGAAAGCTTTGTTATCTGTCTGGGTTTTGTAGTACCACCCTTCTTGGGTTGATAATGTACAAACAAGATGGTTGAGCTGTCCTTTTCATGTTATAGATTATCTGTCCTGATGATGACATACAAATTTTAATCATTGTGGGGTATGCAAATAGGAATCTAACCTGTGAAATGCAAAGTATAGCTTGTAAGCTCAGCAGCACTGGAGTGGCTAAATATGTATCAACCAGCAAGAATCTGCAAGAAAGCAAGGAGAATGACCAGAGCTCCAGAAAGTATGACCTATAAAGGAAGGTTGCATAACCTGTGCTTGTTTAGTGTACAGATGTGAAAACTGAGTGTGGGAGTATAGTTACAGGAGACAGGAGGGACATAAAAATATGATCTGCTACAGAAAGAAAGAGAACGGTCTGTTTTCCATGTCTACGACAAAAAGCAAGAATTAACGGGCTTAAACCTCAAGAGGAATAACAAGATAGGAAAGGCTGTTAAGTATAAAGCATTCAGATGTATTTTTGTAAGGGTACTCTGGCTTCTCTATCACTGAGTCTTTACGAACAGGTTAAGCAGCAAGAGTGGAATTCACCTCACCTACAGCTGAATCCCACGGGAGAGAAACAGGCATTTCCAGCCTGTGATTCATTTGACCCACTTCCATTACACATTGGGAGGAGTTGAATTGCACTGTGGAAGTGCCTGTTTCTCTTTGGGGGCTGTGAAAGACTCTAGAAAACCAATCCAGGTCTAAAGGTGTGTTTTGTAGCTGTCTGCAGCTCTGTCAGGACTGTACCATCTCTTGTCTCCATAGTTGATTTTGTACTGGTGAAAATGGCAAGGCTGGATGACCTCCTGAGCTTGCTTCGAGACCATGAAGGAAATGAAGAACTGTTGTTGCAGAAGATCTGCCTAACTGAAGGCCTGACTGCAAACAAACGTTGCCTGTTCAGTAGGATGACAGTAACAAAAATTTGTTATTGTTTGATGGCTGCTTGGCTGAATAATTTGGAATGAGTTAATGAATAATTCAATTGTTAATAAGCAAATAAGTACACTGTCACCACACAATGAGCAAACTGGCTTTCTTAGTTAGTCAAAGACATCAAGAGTAGAAGCATAGAGACTGATTATCCTGTAAATTCCTGATTATGGCTTTTCCAGAATAGCTTTTGTGGAACAGAAAACTGTACAAACACTTGCTGGGTGTATTGTTGGCTTCTGTGTACAAATAGAGGACTCCACATCCTGGGCTCATTTCATAAGCATTATTTTTACTGGAGAAAAATTACTAAAAACGTTGTCATCTTCATTATCTGCAGCAGAAAACGGCAGAAACAATTTTGAATGATATTCCCAGAAGACTCCCCTTCAACTCCTGAATCCAGAGAAGTCCAAACTCACTGAATGGCTGAATGTCACAAATTCCTTCCATGCTGCTGATAAGCTGCCGCATCAGCCCAAAGCATTCAGCCTGTATTGCCATGAGTGCACTTAAGAGGCTAGCAAGGCTGTGAGGCAAATGCAGTTATAGATCCCAGCCGCCCTTTAAAAAGTTTTGGCTCTAGAGATAAGCTGGAATTAAATGGATTGGTGTGATTTTCGCTCACCTTTTTCAGGGTAGTACTCTATTTTCCAAAGGAGAAGAATCATGGAAACCTCACCTGTGAAGTTTCTCATACTGATAGTTTAGTTTGACTTGTACGACGAGTTATAAATGTGTACTGCCCCTTATCGTTGTGCTGTCTCAGTATTTTTAACCTGTTTTAATCTAGGAACAGCAACAAAAAAAGTCACTAGTGGATTAAATTAAATCTTTGTTACATTTCCCATCTCAGACATGCATGCTAGACACTGGCTGAGGATTGGGATGATTTGGGTAAGTTAAGGTCAGTCAGCCTGTGGTTTCACCTGACCTTTTCTGGAAGTCTTGTACATATTCACATCTTGCTGGCAAAAAAAACCCCCACAAATCCTCCTGCGCTTCTTCCAAGGCCTTGCATCTGTGCTTGGGTGACTGATTTCTCCAGAGAGGTCTGTTTATAGGTGTGTATTTCTCCACTAATGGCAAATGCAGCAGGTGAGTTTTCTCCTCTCACTGAGGGTGAGTTTTCTCCCCTTCCTGCTTTGTTTCCTTTTTATTTTTCCTCTTCAAGCTTCCTCGCGCATTTGGGGGACTTCTCTCTGTGTTTCACGCTTAGCAGGTTACCAATGGCACAAACCGGGCACACAAACCAGGCTGCTCGCTGGAGAGGCCAGAAAATGCAACCTTTTAAGAACTGTGCTGCTAGTGCTCAGGTAGTCACATCCAGAGATAATTATAAATAGTAATAATAAGTAATAGTTCGATGCCAGGTTCCCTAAGCTAACTCTCATGATATTCAACCATCATTCCATGTGGTACAGCACTAATGGATGAAAGCAAGTATATTGTATATATGGAACAGCAGTGTGCGTTGGCGTGTGTGTATGTATACAAGCACACTGTGCTTTGTTAATGTTCAGTTCCTATGTTTGTTGCCGTAGTGATTTCTTAACAAGTAATATATGATTGTAAATTTGTAAACTACACAGAAAATGTATTTACTTTGGAAAGAAAAGGAATTAAATTCCAATGGGAAAGAAAA
>NW_010190402.1:0-32305 GCF_000695765.1 Mesitornis unicolor | reverse complement strand
GGAATGTTTGGTGGTTGGTGGTTGGTTTTTTTTTTAACTTAGCACAAACAATGCTTTTAAAAAGCCACTTTTTGCAAAAAAAAGAAAAAATTTAAAACTTTGGTTCCCTTCTGTCTCCTGCCCCTCAAACACACAACTCCCTAACATTTGAAGGCACAGGAATTAAGTCCTGGCTGAAGATCTTTAGATGGGGGGCAGGGGGAGAGAGAGGGATTGTCCATATGGCAGGAAGTACGTGCCATGATCAGAGAAAAGCAACTGCCCCCGGGAGCAACTGCGTTATTGTAATGCTTCTGTAAAACCATTTCCTTGAGGCATCTAAAAGCCTATATAGAAAGCTGTCTAGAAGCAAATGTTTAATATCATACAACATTTCCTTCTTGCCTAATATGTTCATCAAAACTTGAACTTAATTCTTTTTCTTTGAAGCCATGAATTCCTTCTCTTAAACTCACTTGTATTTATTTAGCTGAACAATAGTTATTTTAGGAGGAAATGAAGGATGGACTCTGTCCTTCTAAGTGTACTAAGGGTAGCCTTTTGATTCATTAGACACAGAGGACAATTGTGTTTCATTTTGAAGTTTTGTTCCTGATCATGTTAGGAAATTCTCAAGGTCCAGCGGAAATTAGTTATCTGCCTGAAGAAGAAAGCATGTAGAATTAAGTAAATTTTTAATCCTACTTTTACACGGTTTGAGAGAGACCTTCCCTTCCTGAGAACATTCTTTTTGCTTTATTGAAGCTTTACAAATTAAAATATACACAAAATGATTTGATATATGTAGCTGAGGATGATTTCAGAGGCAAAGGATCTTCTTCTCATGAACTCTCTGTGTTTCCTCCCCAAATCCTTTTATTAAAGTTTTACCAAAATTAAAGCAACAACTTTGACACACTGGCGTAAAAGCAGCTGTGCAGGATTATACCAGAGGTTCATCTAACCCGCCTGGTATCCTGTCCCTGCAAGTGGCTGGCAGCTGGGGGAGGAGTGGAAGAGCATTTATAAGAAAATCCTATTCTTTGTGGCCCATATCAACCATAGGCAGTTAACAATTCAGGGATTTCCTCAACCAAAAGCTGCATCTGGGCCATCACATTTGATGGCTGCCAATGGAGCTGACCTTCAGGAATGTATCTGTTTCCATTCTGAACACACTTCTGCTTTTGGCCTCCACAACATCCTGTGGCAAAGAGTTCCACAATTTAATGATGTGCTGTGAGAAAAAGAACTTCCTTTTGTTTTAAATCTGCAGCTTATCTCTTCATTGATGCCCAGTCATTCCTGTGTTTTAAGAAACAGTGAATAATTGTTTCTTATTGCTTTGCCATGCCATTTTTGCTTTATAACGCTTTCTCATATCTCATCTTAGTCTCTTTTGTAACCTACCCTATTTTGTCTGTCCTTATATGAGTAGCCATTTCATACTATATTCTTTTTGGAGATGTGGTGAGACAGTCATGTGCTGTGTGCCAGAATCCCAAGAATGTTTTATTTACCCTTTAACTAACATTCTGTTTGCATTATGACCATTGCAAAGCGCTGATCAGAAGTTTTCAGGGATATGTCAACGAATGAGTCTTAGATCTCTTACTTGAGAGTTAAGAGCTATTGTATTCATCTTTGCATCTGTATTATTCTTTTACGCCATGTAAATTACTCTGCACTTCTTGACAGTTAATTTCATTCACCAAATGCTTATCAATCACTGAGCATTGCATGATCCTTCTGTGATCAGCTTTGAACATTTCAACCACGTGTGGCCTGGAATTTTGTCATCTCTGACACATGACTGATTTTTCAGAACTACAAGAAAATGAGACTTGTATTCTACCCTAAATGCAGGAGCTTCATTCTTAGTGATTATTACTTCTAAACTGAAATCAAGACAGCCCCAGTTCTTCAGCAGAGGTCATGCTGTTGTTCAACAGAAAAGAACCATAGCCTATTTTAGGTTCCAGAACTTCTCAATATTGTTGATTAATCAGAATTTGAGCTGCTCTGGAAATTACTGTGGCCCTTTCCAGTTTGTGGCTTCTGGTAGAGTTGCATTTGACAGTTTCTTATCTTTCTCCTGGTCTTTGCAAGTCACTACTGTACACAGATAACTTAAGGAGACCTGGAGCTGCTACCTCTGGCAGGTTTCCTTAGTGTCCCCTGGTTCATAGAGAATGTTTGAATCCTGCAGTACAGCTTTGGTCAAGTCTTGCCCTTCAAATCCAGTCATGTGAAACTGTTCTGAATTGCTTCTGCTCTTGGAAGGTGAAGCTGTTCTGACTGAGCATGATAACAGCTGGGTGAGTCTAACTGGAAATTGCTCGAGGATGGGTTGAATACTTCCCTGGAAACGGCAAAGTTGGCTCCATCTGTATAGGATGTTCACTATCATTTGGAAGGTTGTACTGGTTGTAACCAGGTGAAATAACCTCATACCTCTGGGACTTTTTGTTTGCTTGGACTGATTACTTAT
Source organism: Mesitornis unicolor (assembly GCF_000695765.1). Lineage (NCBI taxonomy): Eukaryota > Metazoa > Chordata > Aves > Mesitornithiformes > Mesitornithidae > Mesitornis > Mesitornis unicolor. Next base: position 29,835 of record NW_010190402.1, on the reverse strand, counting down.
CAGCTGAGGAACAGTAGAGTATTGACAGAAAGGACTATTAACACATTCCTTCTAAAAACAAACTCCATTCTTCCTTAAACGATGGCTAGTTTCTTGTTCAAGCAAAAGAACCAGCCACTTCGACTTTACCATTCAGTTTTTAAACCTAGTAATTAAGACCACACTGACAGGCTAATTAGGTTTCAGGTTTTCCTCCTCATGCATCCTTTGTTTATATGTCTGCATTTGAGAACTGACTGAAACTGAGCTTGCACTGGTGGCTAGTCTTAGTAGCAGTGAATTACAGGTAAAGGAAAAAAACAAACAAAACAAAAAAAAAACAACCCACCACCTAATGGTACACACATACCACAGAATGTCTTTAAATTATTTTTTTAATAGTTTATGAACTGTTCTAAAGATAATCAGTTCATCAACAATAAAACATGACTTGTTATCCTGATTTTTCTTTCCAAAATAATGATTTACATATGGAAATGCATAAAGGTAACATAGAATAGAATCAAAGTGCATCTCTGTAACAGGTTACCTGTGTTCCTCAAAGCTGTTAACAATAATTTTCATCAACTGTGGATCATTTACACTAGTGCATGTCATCTATGAAGACAGGCTGAGACAGCTGGGGTTGTTCAGCCTAGAGAAGAGAAGACTCCAAGGAGACCTTATAGCAGATTTGCAGTGCTTAAAGGAGTCCTACAAGAATGCTGGAGAGGGACTTTTTACCAGGGCATGTAGTGATGGGATGAAGGGTAATGGCTTTATACTGGAAGAGGGTAGATTTAGATTAGACATAAGGAAGAAATTATTAACTCTGAGAGTAATGAGACACTGGCACAAGTTGCCCAGGGAAGTTGTGGATGCTCCCTCCCTGGAAACATTCAAGGCCAGGTTGGACAGGGCTTTGAGCAATCTGGTCTGGTGGGAGGTGTCCCTGCCCATGGCAGGGGGGTTGGACTGGATGATCTTTAAGGTCCCATCCAACCCAAACCATTCTGTGATTCTACGATCTCCATCTTTTTCTACAACAAGCCCTCAGTTCACAGTGTACTTTACAAGGTATTTTTCCACCTTGTATCCTTCAGCTTTGTAAACTACGTGTAGTTAGGTCTGGAAGAAGTTTTGCGTTTTCTGAATTTTGTTTTTCCTATTTGTTTATATCACTTTGCCACCAGGGAGGGAAAATGTTATTAATATTACCAGAAAAAAAGAAGCTGAGTGGTTAAGAATTTAATCTTCTTTAGACATGTTCTGTGGTACCATATGCAGCTGAGCAATGTCAGATAGGCTGATGGTGTCACCCAGTGGACAGAGAAGTTGTTCACAGATGGTGTCACGTAGAGAAGTTTTTCCTTCTGCAGGAATAGCTCTTTCCTAACTGACAGAAATAGCTTTAAATTTACAGTAGTTAGGAGGAGACAACATTTGAATGGTCCTCTGTTCTTATGCCATGGCCACTACTTAAAATGTACAGGGCAAACGCAGGAAGCAGCACTTTATTCCTCACTGTTATCAGGAATTAGACAAAGAATAACCAAACAATAACTACTGGGCGCTCTCTCCTACTAGGAGAAAGTAACCAAAATAAACAAGCAAAACAGCGTTTGTGCTTGTGTTTACGGAGAGATGTGAGGATTATTAAAATCGAATTATAATGCAATTCTGTGTGATGCAAAACAAGATTGCATATTCTTAGCCTAATAACTGCTTGCGACAGCGGTGAGCAGCTTGTCAGCACGGGTGAACAAGATCTAGAGAATCCTCTCCTCACAGTGTTACAATAATGTATTTCAAAACATGCAATACATGCTTTGCATGTAAAACTTCAATAGAATAAATCACCTATGAATTAATCTCTTAAGAGAACTTCTAATGTTTCCAGGTCACATATGAAACTTATACAAGTACCTAAAACCAACTTCAGTGCATGTTGCATCTTAGACTTTTGCCCAATTTGCAAAGTGTACTTCTCAGAATGTTGGAAAATGAAGGTTTTTCTCTCTCTGAAATATGCCCTTGTGTGATGTGCCTCAAGACTTTGCCACAGATTAAGCAAAAATGGGGTTAAGTATATATAGAGGGCTAGATCTAACCTACTAAGTCCAAAGGAAGAAAGCATCTTCCTTTTCTAAGTGCTGTGGCACTTAGCATCTACATCTTGCCCTTTGTAGGTGGAACAAGAATGAGCTGATGCATTGTAAATCCTGAACTGCTAATAGATAAAGAAGAGTTGGGGGCTGCTGGAACAACAGTCAGGACTCCCGAAGAAGGAAGATTAGCATTCTGCTCTCCTTATGGCCCAAATACTCATGACGTGGCAATCCCAAAGTCACTTATTTGTAACAGCATTAAAAGTTAAATAATTGACTGTAATGGTTTTAACATACCAAAAACATGCCAGGAGCTACATTGTGTCTCTTTTCCAATAACGAACCCTTCTGATCTGTCAATGCATCTGCAGAAGTGATATCATATTTGAGGAGGCGAAAGGAATCCAGACAACCCTGAAGCAACAAGGAAAATACAATTACATAATGAAGTAGGTGGTAACGTTTGCCTGAACAATTAAGTTTGTAACATTCCTTTTCAACAAATCTTTATCATCTCAACTGAATTATCTTCTCTTTCAGACCAGGTAGCAATGGTTCTTTACACTGTAAGTTTGATGATAGAGGCTTCTAAATTTCTCTTTATGGGTGTATTTCTCTCTTCTTAAAAGAAACAGCTCCTCTAATTTATAAAACTACACTTCATAGTTTTGAGAACAGGGATGGTAGCTAGTCACTGTGCAACCTCCTCATGGATTTGTCATAATCCTCTGGAATTCTGGCGTCTAAAAGTCTTGTTCTCCTGCCATTAGTGGACAGGGGACAACTACAGGACCACAGTGTGAGACAAGGAGGCAATACACAAGCCTTTTTTCCACTGATTTCCCAAATAGGTTTTTTGGTCAGGCTTCCAGGAGGAAAGAACAATATGAAAATATATGACTGAAAACACCCTTACTTTCTTCCTCTTCTCTTTATATAAAATGTAGATATTTAACTCAGATTCAGCTTTTATTTCTTGGGCTAAAAATCTTGCTGGTGCTGAAATGCATGAGAGTATTCCAAAAGACTTAATGCAGGCCAGAATTTGACCCCTTCTATGCTAACTTTTTCAAATGCAAATCAGAAATTATAGTTGCTGTGTGACCAGTTTCTCAAGGAATGGATAAATAAGACATAGTGAAAGAAGTCACTTTAATGCCTTAATTGGTACTGAAGCTGCATCTACGCAGACCCAAATCCTCTTAACATTTTCATTTCAGTGCAGCTCCACTAATGTCTAGTGACAAGCAGAAGATTTTTGAATACAACAGTCACTGATGTTTACTGTTGTGCCCACCATGTCAAGATGACATAAAAGCCTGTTGAGTCTCTACTACCACTTGCTCTGTTAGCTTTATTGAGAAATTTTCAGGTAATTATAAGAAGAGACAATATCTGGGGAACACTGAAACAAGAAACATCCTTTGATTTAAAGTGTTTATCATATTACCTATCTTACACAAAGATACTTTGTGTTGTATATTTCTGTAGTACTCTGCTATGTGAATGTGAGGACATGTATTAAATCACTGCTCAGTAAGTTTACACTGTAAAGAAAATGAGCTGGTTTGAAAGTTTTTAGCAGCATACTTCTGTGCAGAATTTTTTTCATTCATTTTTATTAGAAAGTGCCGATTTCTGGAAGCCAAAATGTTTCAACAAAGACAGATATTTTGTCACACTGCTACCAAATCACAGATTTCTGCTCAACTCATGCAACAGATTGTTGTGGTTACTAATCCTTGGGCCTTGCAGTGTCACAGTAGCTACACACGTACCCTGCAGGGTTTCCTCATACTATGCCACAGAGATAGAAATGCCCACAAGACTCCGTTCTAGGGATTTTTAATCAAAGTTTGAGGTTCCTGCTCTACATCAAAGGATTATTCAGGTTTACTACCCCAGCTGTTTAAGAAAAAAGAATTATGAGAGGAATTCCTCTAAGTTGGGAATAGTGATTTACTCCATCTTCAAAGATACAGATTCAACTAACATTTATTTTCCAGAAACAATTTGTTTTGAAATAGCCTGTTCTGTAGGAAACACGAGCATTTAAATAGACTTTTGTCCTACTTTGGAAGTATTTTCGAAATATTAAATTTCTTACAGAGCACATATTTGAGGTTGGTGCCAGTTAGGCATCTGTGGTGAGACAACTTTTCAGAAGATTATTCCAAAAATACTTTTTAAAGTTTTCAACCATGCGCTGGAAAAACTGTCTACTGTCTGATAAAACCCACCTGAACACAAGGCATACTTCTGTTCTTGTTCTTTCTTTCATACAGCTGCTCTATCTTGTCTTCGCTAGGATTCTTTCTTGTTTGTGAAGAAGTTGAGACACAGACCACTATAATCTGCTCCTTAAAGCACACCTGATTGTTAAGGAGGTGATCATACTCCAGGTCTGACACATAGGGAATCCGATGATTACTGCACCTGCATGTCTTCCCTTCCTCCCCCATCATAATTCTTCGAAGCACAGTAGGACAAGCAGCCTGAGATGTGACCCACAACTTGCCCCTGTCACGAGGAATAGAAAATACAGGGGGAAAAGTTGGCAAGTAAGACTGTCAAATAAATCAAGTGCAGATTGAAGAATCATTTAAAAGCATCTCTATAAATGACAGGCCTAGGCCCAGCCATCCTATGTTATCTGAGGTGTGCGGTCATCTAAATGTTTCAGGTATTTCTTAAGGTCTGATGCAACCCTGAGTGCTGTGGAGTTCCTGGCTTCTGCCAAAACACAGCCTATGAAACAGGAGAAAGAGAGATGTGCTTTAACCAGATGAGCTAGCCAGCCAGAATTTGGTAGCAGCCAAGAGCAGACTTCAAAGGCTAGTCCCTAATTATCTGAAGGTCTCATAGGCACCTTTTATCTCTCATAGGCCCCTTTTATCTCTGACAGCTCATTGTAGTATACTTGTTAATATTCATATGCATGTACTATGTGTGTTGGTATTATCTGTCTTTCATGACTGTGGTGAAGACTAAATTGTTTGAGAAGTCCTTTGACATTTTGGAGGGATTCTGTAGATTGGTTGGTCCTGTAAAGCAGGCAGCAGAAATACCAAGTTCCAGAGCCTTATCTTCACACCTCTAGTGAAGACATCATGTGGTCAATAACAACCTGCCACACTGCTCAAGTGATGGTATCTTTTCAACACAGCTTCCTCACAGTGAGAGCAAATCCAATGAAAGGGTTGGACCAGGAAAAAAAAAATAGACTCTAAAGCCCACAGGCCTCCCCCGTGGCCTTCTGAAGCTAATGGAAAGTCTGCTGCTGCATTTGGGGATGTTGGATCAATCCCTAAATGGCTGTGCCAAGAGAAAAGCACTAAAACAGAGCTATGAGGAGCATTGGCCTGAATTAGATGTTTGCTGGGGGTATGCTGTGCTGGAGGAAGCAGAAGGAAAAAAGGGAATAAATCTAAATAAATCGATCAGGGAAAAGAGACCATAAGTGATCTCACAGACAGCAGGAGAATTTTCAAAATTTTGATTTTCAGCTTCATATGTACACCAAACAAGACTACAATTTCAGCATACTAGGAGTAATAGTAAAATACTTCAGATACATGGTATTTTTACTTTATTAGTTGAGCTACAGACTAGTTGTATGAAATTAAGAGAACTTTGCTCCATTAATTTTGATCATTTTTAGACATTGTTGAGTTTATTAAAAAGCCCTGTTTATATTCACCCATAGGAAAGGTATCAATAAAAGCAAACTTGCCTCAAAGACACAAGGAAACCTTGTGCCACCAAAAATACAGTGAGAAATTATGTCACCTTGTTTTCTTAATTAGGCTTGCAAACTTACTACTGCTTTTGATCCACATGCAATGCAACCTATGCAATGGAGTAACGACTTAACAATATCCAGAAATGAACTGCTAATAAACTACTACCATCAGTGTTTACACCAGAGCCACCACAGTCCAATCAGAGCTTAGATTTCTATTTTTTACTATTCAGTAAAACAGAAGTCCTGTATGTGAAAATAACAGCAAGTAAGTGAAAGTTGAATGGCAAAATAAAACAGACAAGCATCTTGCATTAGCAAGATGTGACCTGGATGGGTGAAGTCAGATTTCAGATAATTGCTAAGGATATTGCAAACCTCTTTGCTTTAATGGATTGAACAAAGAGACATTTGTCTGAGACTAGCAGATAATTTGAAATCCAATATGGACCGTCTTGTACTTGAAAAGGCAAGGACTTCGGGAAAGATGCTGAAAACAATATTTTTTCCATTTCTCTGACTTCCCTTACATGTTTTTAAGAAGTGAAACTAAGTGGCAGGACTATGACTCTGAACAAACTGTTAGAGAGCCAGTCTGAAGCACAGACTTTCTATATGTTGTAATTGGCAGGTGGTAGCACTTGGAAGAGCAAAGCATCAGTCTGCACAACACATGGGAGCCTGCATCTTCATAAATGTTGGTGTAGGGAGGCATTGCTCCCAGAGTTTTTTGGATGCTACTATCACAAATGTGACTGATAATAATAAAAAAGTTAATCTTATTTGCTGAAATAGTATTTAAAGATCTAATATGGGCATTTTTCCAAACCTTCTCAACTGCTGCTTCATTGTTGTTGCTGTGTTTACAGTATCATACAGGGATATATGACAGCTCTGAGGTACTGATAACAATATCTCATGGAAAAAGGATGTAAATTCTTACTGTGTGGCATAAGTAAGTAAACATAAAAGAACCATATACTGACTTGTGACTTGGGGGGAAAAGTAATTATTTTCTCTCCTCCCCTTATCTCCTTCATTTACCTGACAGGATAAGAGTATGGTTCCTGCTGCATGGTGCGAGGAGGAGCTGACTGCATTCGATCTAGGAGAAGAGTTTCTGACCTGGGAGCTTGGCTGTGCTTTTTCTTCTTCCCTTGTGATCTCTGCAAACCTGAGGTAACTGGGAGAGCATCTGCAGACTGAGTTATGCCCTTTCTTAAGGGCTGCAGAGGAAGGTCAGACACTTTCTGGAGGCATATGCAGTCAATTCCTGAAATACATCACCACTGCTGAAATTAGTGACAAAGTACGCCCTGATTTGGTAACTGATGGTGGTTTTGTACTTATAAATGTAACTCATCTGCTGTGTGATTCAAACTGGAAAAGTAATAGTGAAAGTTAATCATAGAATTACAGAATTACAGAATGGTTGAGGTTGGAAGAGACCTCTGGGGATACCTGGTCCAACCCCCCCTGCTCAAGCAGAGCCATCTAGAGCCAATTGCCCAGGACTGTGTCCGGATGGCTTCTGAATATCTCCAAGGTGGGAGACTCTAGAACCTCTCTGGGCAATCTGTGCCAGGGCTCAGTCACCCTCACAGTGAAAAAGTGTTTCCTGAAATTCAGAAGGAATCCCCTGTGTTTCAGTTTGTGTCTATTGTCTCTAGTACTGTCACTGGGCACCGCTGAAAACAGCTTGACTCCATCCTCTGTGTATCCTCCTTTCAGGTATTTACATACATTGACGAGATCCCCTAAGCCTTCTCTTCTCCAGGGAAGAGTCTCATTTCTCTCAGCCTCTCTTCATAGGAGAGATGCTCCAATTCCTTAATCATTTTCATGCCACTTCACTGGTCTGTCACCAGGATATCCATGTCTCTTTTGTACTGAGGAGCCCAGAACTGGTCCTCATCCTTTTATACCTCCCTCTTCCTGCCAAAAACCAGTTCTCTACTGTTGGATTAGGTATAACTAATTGGCAGGTTAGCAAATTTTTCTCATGGCTAGATTACAATCCAGAAGAAAAAATTAAGTGTTAACAATGATGTTGACAAGGTAGAAGAGGGAAAACGAAACCTGCCAAAGGAACGTGGTGATGGTCAAGCTGTCTTTTCCAATATGAGGACTCCAATATATGGAATGTATATTTTGCTAATTTAAGATACAGAATAACAGCAAAGACACAGAATTCAGGCAGCGCCAATTTTACTGAATCATGTTCAGTAAACCAGAGCATGTTCTTACAGCTTTTGTTTGTATTATTAAGAAGGCTTTTATGTATCAAGCACTCACAGAATGATTCCCATGGCACGTAATGCACCAGCATGAGCTCCCTAAATCAATTTCATTCCATGCAAGGCTGAAATCAAGTTTATATTAGCCTTTCTGCCCAGGCCTGACTTCATTCTGTCAGCAGTTATAAGAACTCACGGTGGATTATTTTATCGGATAGTTCATTTAAATGTTATAGCTAATGCAGATAGAGCAACAGTCTTCAAAAAACGTTAGTAGTTACTACACATCTTTTTTTCTCTCCTCTTTCCCAAACTTTTCTTCCTCCATCTCCACAGTCTCATTCTAACAAAAGCTGCACTATCAGAGAATTAGGAAATCAGAGAGGTCATTACCTGTCCCATTGTCCCCAATAGATCCCTCAGTACAGGACTGGAATCTACTGTTCAGTCCAAATATATCTCAAGGATCTACACAGGGCATGTCTGCACTGTGCAATGTACCTCACTGCAGTGACCCCTGACCAAGTCCATAGGCTTGGCTCGGTGCAGTACCATGCAGAGGTGTTAGCCTGGCCCTGGGAGCAGTACAGTGTGTTAACATGCTGCTCTCTCTGCTGTAAATGGCCCAGTCCCTACAGGACTGATCAGTCCAAATGCAGTGGTGCTGTGATGCAGCTCTACTGCTGTCATTTGTGGCATAGGTTTCTTCAGCACTTGCCTGGGAACTGTAATGCCATGCTGTATGGAAATACTCAGCATAGAAATGTCTGCTGACCTCAGAGGAACCACGTATCCCAAGTACCTGCTCACCAATTGGAGTAACCAGTCACCCAGTGGCCTCCTGTCCAGTTCAGTGCTCAAGCCAGCATTCTCTGATGGTCAGTCTGGGGCTGACTTTCAGAGGACTATTTAGTCTACTTTGGTACCTGCTGATATAGAAACAAGCTCATAAAACCACATCCCCAGCTGTTTTCTGACCGTGCCTGACCTAGGGCTGTGTGATAATACCGCAGCCAGTCATCCACAATGCTCCGGACCTTTCTCTGCAAATTCCTCAGTCCTCTGGCTGCGCTGACGTCATTTATGTGGCTTACAGTTGTCTCTGGAGCTTCATTTTTCACCAACAGCTCTGTCAACTTTGGCTTTAAAAAAATAACAATAGAAAAACAAATTAAAGATCCTAGTGATTCCATCTGGTGTTTAATGGTGCTGACACTTGCAAAACACTACTAAATGTCTCATAGATACAAGCACCTTCTAAGTACAACTTATTGATAGAATGAGGTATAATTCTAAAAGCAGTTTTTTAGCCAACTCAACCATCACTGGAGAATATTTGCAATAGTGAATCCTGCCCTCTTCTAGCCTGGACAAAGAAGACTATAAATACTGAAAAGCAAAGCAGATACTGCTAGAATTCATCTGCTTGGCTGGGCTCATGAAAACTCCAGTGGCCAAAGAAGACAGTACTTGGTACTATGTGAAAAAAAAAGCACAAAGCAGATATAACTGCTAGACCTTTCACTGAATCGAGAACCATTTAAATCTTTGCATTCCAAACATATGTTATACCTTTAATTTGTTATGAACATACATAGTAATGATAGGATACAGGTAATAACATTTTACAAACTATAAAGGCACACATCTGTATGTTTGAAAGAGCTCTTGATAACTATGGAAAAAGAAAATTAACAACTAAGACAGCTAGGTGCCTCTGAAAAATATAAATACAACCTCAAATTAATATCAAATTAATTACACACAGAATCTCTACTTCATACCTTAAATAAAATACTCTTAAATTAAAAAGAAACATTTTAAATATTATGCCCCTTGAGATTCTTTTTTTTTCAGCCAGAAGGTAGCTATGGCAGGACTACTGTGGCTTTATTTTTGTTTCCCTAATTCTTTATATTGGAGTAGATACCAGATAACCCACTCTATTCCAGAGCTATAGGATTCTTTCCAGTTAAGATTGAAGTGTATTTTTCATTCTATGCAAGTGTTGGTCTTGTTAATTTTTTGCATAAATCAAAATCAGCCTAATACTCATTTCTTTACTGTAATTTGTCCGTTTACTCGCTGAAGGTTAATGTAGCTATTTTTTATTTCTTTATAACAAAATCTTAGTCTGCATGGCAACATTCTGTATTCTCAAAAAATATTACAGATTCTACCATGCCACAGTGTGACTATTAATTTAAATCTACCTGAAAGTACTCCTCTTTCTCTTTCAGATTTGCCCCTCTGTATTAGATCTTACCCAGCCCTTTCAGAAGAAATGAATACAAAGTCTCTGTGGCTAAATATATTTGAAGACTAGAGAGAAAAGAATCAGGAGAAATTCCTCAGAATGAACTCTAATCTCTAAATTTTCAATAGTTTGTCCAAATTACCTCAGCGTTGAAGAACTTTCTGCTGGTGGAAACTATAGATGCAAGGGAACTACTAAGTGACAGGTAGTGGCAATATGCCTGGTTTTAATTATCTCTGATTATGCTATGCTTACTTAGGGCAGAAAGGGTTAAAAGGATTAATTGGTTTCTGAAGGTGTAGCCAGCAGCAGGGTATGGATTATGTTGTCTGTCCTCCAACTCCTCGTAATGCTGACCATGCCTAGTGCAGGAGAACTCTTGGGGTGAAGAACCTTCACAGAGAGCATAGACTAACGTGAAAGTGGACACTAACGGGACTGCAAAAAGAATAGTATTAGTCTTAGAATGTACCATTTGAAGGAAGACAAATACCCAGTATGCTTAAGTGGCTTCAAAGAGAGTATTCATAATTTCTGCTATGATAAGTCAGTTTTCATTGTGTAGCGTTTAAATACTTGTTGTTTTATGAGGTTTTACTGTGCAATGTCTTTAATTATTTGGATTGCTGACAACTGAAAAAAAAACCAACAGCTATTTTAACTGTTATAAAAGGAGATTATTTGATTTTTGGGCGAGAAAAAGATTAATTGAGAGAGAGAGATTCTTGCTGACTATAAGTAAGAAGCATTGTTTAAAATTCAGAGGAAAGATCATATTCATTAATAAGAAATAAAGAGCAAAGTACAAAGAGAAATGACGATTTACCTCAAAGTTTAGACCATTTTTGGTGGTGTCAGTTAATCTATAATGAAATAACAGGTACAAGTATTTAAAATGCCACTAACTGCAGCTGATATTCTGATGTAAGTGAATGCCACCTTCTCATATCCGTTTTCAAAAAAAGTCTGACCTTTCAGAATAATTAGTTCTTTTGGACCATCAGTGTTTAAAATGATCGCTCTGTGTTATTGCACTTAACACACTTAAAAGGAAATAAACTTGGGAAGTGTATTTTATGGGATAGCCCATAAATCCCAGAGTTTGCAGAGCAAAGAGTATTTTTAAAGGGCCTTCATAAAATGCAAGACTCTAGCAGTTATGACATACCAGTTCCTCTAACTGTGGAAGAGCCACACCCTGCAGTGGTGACAAAGACAAGCACACACTTTCATGTAGCCACTTGTAGACCAAGCTAATTGCAAAGCGTCCTGCAATCCTCACTGTGATGTATTCATTAACCTGGAAGAGCAAAAAAGGAGATTTGCTAACTCCAACAGGTTTTGATATTTATATTTAAATGGAAGAGGCAGGCTGAAGTCTCAAAGGGTTATCCAAGACAGACTGGTCATAGGTGAGGGAATGATCAGTTACTCTAGGCTTAAGTCTAGAAACAAGTTTTTAGTGCTGTCACTCTGTGGACACAGACAGCTTCCGGCCCTTTGTCTGGATGGCTCTTGGCCTAAGCAAATGAACTGAGACTGCATGTTTTGGAAAGTGATGTTGTATAGCAGGAAGACCTGATAAACTCTTCTACCTCTCAGACCACTCAGGAAAGCATGTGTACTTCTGAGGCAGAGACTGCAGAGTCAGACATGGACAGACTTGGGAAGCTCTAGTCCTTGCTTGCCCTTTAACTACCATTGTTGTTGAGAGTGGGCAGGATTTGGACAATGTTTAGTTCCAGCAAAGAATTATCATTTCAATACATAGGAAGTATTTTCTCAAAATCATGGTCGCTAAAGCCTTCAGCATTGCCTGTGCACACAGACCATGAAGAATGCCCTGGTGACACAGAGCAGGGTACTTGGAACCACTTTCATTTAATCCAAAAGCCAGTTTGCACCAGCCTTTTCCAGCCTATGTTACTCCTGCCCATTCAAAGTAAATAATATGTTGCAAAAACTAACAGCTTTGCTAAACTCATTTCCCTTTTCATGTGGCTCATGAAGAATGTCAGATTCATTTGATATAGCACATAATTCACATTCAATAACCTGTAACATTCTATAATCTGTATTTGATAACCAAAACTCTTTCAATACTTATCTGCTTTATTTTTTACGGACTTTTAAAAACCAAAACTGCAGATACACCATGATATTCTGGAAGTCTCAAACTCTTGCAAATTTTACAGAATAAACAAAAATCCAACCCCAAATAAGACTATCTGCCTATATGAAACAGTCACAGCAGCTGTAAGAATTTGATTGCGATTTGTTTGAAGTTATTCCTTCATGTCAGCTGCTAGCCTGGTCCTATGAGCCAAGTAAAGAAAACCTGGTCTGGGTTTGGCTGCCTGTCATTCTGTCAGGGCCTTAAGTATGCCTTGTCTATCTGTATGTTAGGTAGCAAGGAATAAAAGAACCACCTTGATCCAAGCCCTGTAAATAATGAATGTGCTTACAAACTCAGTGCCTGAAGGCACGTTTACTGACTTGGGTCACAAATGTTTTACCTTTGTTTCTGGTATTTTTTCAGTATGCTAGGCCCAGCTTTGGTAACTACAAAGCAGAGGGAGGCTTTTCATGGACTCTAGTGGAAATTGGATCAGGTCTGAAGCATGGTAAACAACTGCCTGATACTGAACATGCCGAAAAGAAAAAGGAGGAATTGCTCATTCATATTCTCAAGCTCAGAAAAGACTCTTCCGAGATGCTTCCACCAGTGAAGCTGGTCCTCTGTTCTATTGATATCCTGAGTTACAACAGCTCCAGGCAATTTGCTTTTCCTTCTTCTCACTAAGAGGCCACATGAGTAAAACAGAGGTAATGATACCCACTCATGGAGAGACTGTAGGGAGAACCATTTTTTTTAAAGAAAGAATGTGTTGAAGAAGAAACGTAAGCATCACGTTCCTTGCAATTAAGACACCTCAGAGAGATAATATGTGAAATTAAAAAAAAATAGGTATGAACAACTATAAGAAAAGTAAAGCAATAAATATTACCTGTGCTATAACTGGCTGGGCAAGCTTGCAATTCTGAGGCCATTTCCATTCTCTGACCATTTCTTCATCTTCATTAGTCACCAGACCTCCTTGCTGATTAAACATCACTGTTACAGTGTTGCTGTAAACAAGCAGAAATTTGAAACCTGTTTTTCCTGGTGTATCTCAGTAAAACCTAAGCAATGCAAGAAGCTCTCTTTGATCTATGAGTCTTTAATTAAAAAGCCACTTTGCATATCCACTCCTTCATCAAGCTGTTCTCATGCTACAGGCCCGTGAGGCAGGTATAAATTATTATACCTATGATACAGACAAAACAGTTGGGTTAAATTCTTGGTTTAGTAATTCAAAGTAAAAAGAAAATTATGTCAAATGGTGTGATTTTAATGCCATTGCCACTTACTAGTACATCCCTAGGGGTTCTAAATCACTTCCAATTGTACTGTAAATTTAAAGGAAGAAACAAATAAGGTAAAACGGCATGTAGATGCCATTCATGTATAAGCTTTCAGTTGGTATTTTCAGGAACATTATTGTTATCCTTAAAATTTATTAAGAAAAATTATGTATTCTGATGCTTCTTTTATCTACTCTTAAACAAATAACATTTGATGACCTGCAGAAAGATATAAATTTTGAAACACATAGAAAAGGTTCTCAGATCATCAGAAGTTTTTTTAAGTAGATACCATGTATTGATGGTCTTCCCTGGACACAGGGGATTGGAGAAATTTGGGGTTTATTGCTTAAACTACATGGAATAGTCCTGGGTTTGCTGTTTTTTTCTTACAACTTAACTGAATACAGCAAATGAATCTTTAATAAAAGATATGTTTTTCTTGAGTTTCTGCTGAATTTTGAAAAATAAATACATACATATTAACAAGAACAAAGCAAGAACTACCAGGAATCCTGAGATTTAATGCACTTCATATTTCCTATGTCTTTTTCCTTGCTTTTCCATAATGTAAGGTTGGCCAGTGTAGGTAAATTTGCTCCTCTAATTGAGAACTGTTTAAAGTTGTTTTTTTATATATATTTTGGACTCCTATACTTTTTTTTTTAATAAACAAGGGCCAGTTGCCTCCATTAGCTATGAGGGCACTGAACTCTTTTAAAAGTCCTTTTATATAAGAGCTGAACTATCTTTCTCTGCATGGCTTCAATAAAACATAAGCCAATGAACTTGACTTGTTTAAAAATGAAGGCAGTTGCAAGTTAATGCATCTCTCAATTTTAGCTACTGTTCCTCTCTGTAGAGCATGAAATTTTGATCCCAGATATCTTGAGTACTCCAAAGTGACTAAAGGAGCATAAAAGAGGAAAACCAAGGAAAAAGACTGTGCTGTAAGTAGGAATCAATTATAATCTCTGTTCACATCCTGTAAAGGTGCAGAGAACTACACAGAGATACAAACATATAGTAACATCATCCAGAAGAGAACTGTTGATGTTCAATTTACATGCTCTGGTGGGCCTGAAACGTCAGAGGAAATCACCTGTGTGTATGCTTTCCACAAGTGGGGATCTCCTCTTTATAACTGCATTTGAAATCAACACAGAGGATATTAAGAATATCAGTGTTCATTCTGCAGCTTTTGTTACATGGGTTTTTAATTACAGACCAATCTATGCCCCTTTAGATAAGGGACCCACCCACAAAAGGAGGGAAGCTGTATAGAAGGATAAGAGCCCAAACAAATCCTTACAACTATGTTAACAAGATAGTGTAACATAAACCTGGGAGAATAAATGAAACCCACTGAACAGGAATAGAATCAAGATGAAAATGTAAAGCCACGAGCAATACTTTCTAAAGGACTTTTCTTAAACATGCATCTAACTAATATCTAGTGAAGACAATTATAGTTTTCATTTCCATCCTTATTAAAAACAGACCACAGAAGAAGGAGCTGGAAGGAACTCAGAGAAGTCACTCAGACATATTTAAATAGAAGGAGGGGCCAAACAGCACTGCAAATATCTGGTGGTGGCCAAACACAAAGATTCTTTAAGAACAAAGTTCTTTGTTATGTGTAATTTATTCCAGATTATATCAGTAGCTCAAATTTCATCATAAAGTTATGACAATTAGTTTTAATACAGAAAATCATGATGATGATTGAAGAATATATGGAACACATAGCAACTCAGCAATTTTTATGACCTGTGTAACGCACTGCATTGTGAAGCACTGAGAAATGGTAGTGGTAGAGGGGCTGGTGCCTGTGTGAAATATCCAGCTGCAGCTCATGTTATGCATTCGAGGCATCAGAAGACTGGCTCCCAGTTGCCTGCTGTCTCCTTTGTATGTGTAAGTTTTCTAGTAGGCCAAAGTGCATCCTGTCCTCACAGCACTGGAAGTGGATAATTCAATTTTCAAAGTGATTTCTGTCTAGCTTAGCAATTTGGATAACATAGTGGTTTTGGGTTGCTTGAAAAAATGGTGGCATTTGACTTCTAGAAGGGGCTTGTAGAGGGTACAGGTTTCTTCACCTCCAGGTTCCTTCACCTCCAGATGACCTACAAACAAGATGGAAGTGGAGTTTTTAATCTTCCCACACATGTCGATGTCAATCTTCTCCGATGCCAAACTCTCCATGGACTATCAGTCTGTCTGAACAAAAGTTTGGTCACCAAAGACTGTGCCTGGCTTTACTTGTTTGAGTCAAGAGGGTAGATGAAAAGCAACCAACCAAAATAAACTCAACCCATTGCTAGACACTCAACTAAGATAGGACTCTGTGCTGCAGAAAATAAACTGTGTTGCACAACATATCACCTTTCTCATGTCCACCATGGTTTTGAACATTGTTTACATCCTTGCATAGCTTCATGCTCTCCACTCTAATTTTCACCACCAAGCAAGTGCTCATAATGCATCTATCTACCTGCCATGAAGACAGATGCTGCCATGTCCAAAAGGGGTGAAAGTTCCAACTACAGAGTGATCTGGAGAAGGACTAAATATGTTTGTATAGAAACCCCCACACGGGAGATTGCAGCAGCTTTGACAAACAGCAAGATCCTCAGAAGGATAGCTAAAATAAGAGTCAAGGAGTTAACTTGTTATCATTCTCCAGTTGTACGGTTTCTGAAACATGTCCCTGCAGAGAACATGGGAACTAACACTCCCTCGGCACTGTGTACTGGGTACAGGGTCCAGGTACATATAGGTAAGTGAAGATACTAACCCCATCATGTCCTTCCTTGAAGAAGTGGGTTGGGAGGGATGGAGGATGGGCAGAGGTCTCAGTACAAAATCTATCCACCTGACTAAGCTAACACAGCTGGTACAGGCCAAAAGTGACCTTTGCAGGAGCAACATATGAATCAGAAATACATTTATGAAGAGCAGTATCTTTGGAGGTTTTCTCTTCCTAATCCAGTTTGATGACAGTGACTGATAAAGTGAACTTTGTTCAAGACAAGGTTATATTCTAAATGGATTGCAGTCTGACGTCATTACCTTGTAACTGCATTTTTCATTCTGGAATATTTCTTTCTGAGATGTGGCAACCCACCTGACACGTACTGGGCCTTGTTATTACAATCTGATTGCCTGGCTATAGCTCTGCTATCATATAAATACAGCCTGATAAGAAACAAACAAAATAATGATTTCTTGTTCTTTTTCACGTAGCTGAGTCTTGGAAGCTGTTCAACTACACACCGAGTCTTCCCCCTGTAGAAGTCCTCCCACTACCCTCACACTCTCACATGTGCTGCATAAGCAGAAAGGATATTAAATGAAAGACGAGCCATCATTCAGCCTATAGTACAGTTTTCTCTGTGCTGTGCCTGCCTTCTTGACCACTGGGATCTGAGATTTGCCACATGTCAGCTCTGGGGTGACAGTCATGCCAGTCTGAACCTTCCACTTCTTGAAGAAAGTTTCTTCTCTGTGATCACCATAATGCCAGAGGATAACTGGTTTGTCAAACCCTACTTTCAGCTTGGACATTTGCTCTTCTCTGTATACATGAGGGAGGAAAAAAAATTAAACATCTGATTAGTTCTTGCTAAGCAGAATCCTCTGGCAAGACTTCCATTAATTTAGAATGAAGTTTGACCTGAACAGAAAACATACTTTGATTTGTGTTTCTAAGCCGAGATAGAAATGATCACGGTTACTAATTTAGCTAGGAGTTCAGGCAGCCTCACAAACATCAGTGAACAGCCCGATTGCCTGTTGAATTTGTTACAGACATTTATTTGTCAATTGGCTCGGTTCATGAGCTGCAGTAGAGCGTGGAGGTTCAGACTCCTTACTGATCAGCATAGCCAGTGTGACAGCAAAAATTTCTGGTTTAAACTCTCATCTATTGTACACTTACAATTATCTTAGCAAGTCACTAGGTTTATATCTCCAGCTACAGCATGAGTAAAATGTGACCTTCTCTAATCTCTACTTTCCTATTTAGTGCAGAAGAACCTGCTGATGTTCAATTTCCTCCCCAAGCAGTATCAGCCTGAAGTGGCAGATTTCTGTTTTGTTTCATGACTAACCTTTCATTAGAATCTCTCTACAGCTAATGATATGATCTTGCACTCTTCTAAATTGTTTTTCACATGAGAATCCTGAGAACCTTTGTAAACAATGATTATAAATAATATTAAACACATTGCTCGTAGATAGGAAGGGGTCGCGTTTGTTGCCCAAGACCACATAAGTCACTTGTGGTTAAGGTGGCACTAGACCTGACTGCACCAATCCTCTACACGCATACATAGCAGAGATCCTTTGACTATGAGGAGCAGCCAACTTCACCGTTGGTGAAAGTCTGTCTACCTGATTTTTTTCTTCACCTTCACCATTCTATATTCCATACAGCTATTGTGCTACTCTTCACTGCTATTGCTTATTTCATCTTTCTGAGAAAGAACAATGGTTAAATATTTAAAATTTTCTTTACCTAACAGCCAAATTTATATCTATTTCAGTTCCATGACTGATCATGAGAAAGAAGCAAAGAGAGTTTGAGGCTGGCTAAATTAACCCAAACCTAGGAGACAGCTATTTAGTCCTGCCAGCCTTTGGCTGACCTCCTTTTCAATTAGACTTCCCATGTGTACTGTTCTACATTTATACGTGAGTGCATACATCCATACTTTTATCTGTTAGTCTTTAAGAAGTTATAAAAATGTGCGGGTCATCATAGTAGTATTAGGTAAGGGAAACTATTAAAGGAAAAAAAAAATTGCAACAAAGCAGGCCAATTTAGAGGAAAGCAAATTTTGTGAAACATCAGCTGTTAGAAATTAAAGGAATATTTTTGTCTTCAAGCCAATATTTCGTGCTGTTTCAATTTTGCCTAAAACATTGCTCAGTATAAACTTTTTGCTGACCAGGCTAAGCATAAATACTCAAGAACATTAAGCCATCTCTCATGGCACTGACACAGGAATTTGGTGAGAGCATCAGGGTGCTGCAGTATAAGGAACAACATTATACTTCCAACATGATGGGCCAACAGGGTTTGCAAATCCTGCAAACATGCTTAGGTCCTGTGAAAGGGCACACTTTGCTTATAGGGAGATCCTATGACCCTATCTGTGGCATAAATGTTGTCTTCAATTGGATTATTAAATCAGGTGATGGCAGAGCTTTTGCAAGCAGTAATATGGTAGACCCCCTAACAGTTGCACTACAGACAAGTACAGGTATCCTCGGTGTTTGGATGAGCTGTATCCAGTTCTTAATTGCAGGCTGGGGTACAGCAATATCCGGAATCCAGAAGGATAAATGACAGATACATTTCAGAGTGTTCTCTAAACCCCATGATATGTCTCATGGGTAGGAAGAAAACAGCACTCATTTAAATAATCAGAAAATACTCTATTTCCAGTATAAGGAATAAAGCAGTGATAATAACTCATTCACAATGAATAATACGCTGCTTTACTATATCGTACAATGCACAAAACATTGTAGCACATACACTCCTAAACACTGAAAACTGCTCAGTTTTATACAGCCACTAGCTGCTAAACGTATTATTATGAATGATGATTTTTCACCTAAGTTACAATGCTGATTCTATTAAATCTGAATATGTTTATAAATTTGCCAGTGTACAGGAACTGCCACTTAAAGATCAGGATATGCAATAGCTGAAATTCAGAAAATGTGCTGTAGATACAATGTTATAGAGGTTAACTTTAATAACTGTCCTTGTAAGTAATTAATTCTTATAAGTAGTTATTAGCAACAATTTGTTTTTTCATTTAAACCTAGCCTGCTTTATAAATTCCAGCACTTCTTCCTCAGAGAATTGATCAGGCAGGGTAAATCTTAACTATTTCTGACACCTCCTCCATCCCTTGATACTATTTTAGCACTATAGTTGGTACTCTGAGAATGGCTGAAGTATTTGGAAGCTACCATACATGTTAAACACATGGGCAGTTCTCTATGGGCAGCCTCCAAAGGTGTTAAGACTGTCTTGTGCTATGTAAAAATAGAAGGTTTAAGTACAAGCAGCATGAAGAAGTCTAAAGGCCTGATTCTGCCCACAGTATCTTATGGCAATGTTCTTTCAGGTCCTGGCAAGGCAATGCTACATATCACAGCAAATTATCAAAATGCAAAATGGTTCTCGTGAACCATGGTTTCATTTGCAAAAGATATCCAAATAGCTTTTAACACCTACTGGAAAGTTTATCTGCAGATTAATGATAATCAGAAAATAGTGTCTCACCACTAATCCCTGAATATGTCTTTGTTGAGACAATTCTTACCTTACATTGCTAGTAGCTAAAACAGAAGTATATGTTTCTCTTTCACAAATACTGAAATGTTAAGCAGAACTCTAGCTTTCAGAGCAATAACGCTCTCCAGACAAGCACACTGGTTTGGTTAAGTGGTCTCCCATAATCTTCATTCTACATCATGAAAACTGCCATTTATTCTAATTTTGCTTATGGAAGAAAAAAACTCAGTTTATTACATTTGGTTTTGCGTTTGTTCTAGCCTCTCCAGTGTCCACATGTAAGGCAGCTTCTGGTGCATATCTTCAGAATCTGAGTCAGAATCTTGGAAAATCCAACCTAGAGAAACAGCATGAGAGATCAGAATTGGATGCATAAGTAATGACTGATGTAATGTCCTGTTCTGTGGCACCTGTCAATGGTAAGGCTCATTCATATGAATACAAAGTGCTGAAGCTTTGAGAATTGTCTTCTTAAACACATTAAACAGGTTCTTTGCCTTGAAGACTACAATGGGAGAAAGAGGAAATGTGCATTGTATACGCCTTCAGCTGAAAACCAGAAAATTATGTCTATGAAGAGGACAGGTACCCATAAAAATGGATTATTTAGATAAATTTCAGGTTAGACCTCAACTTCCTGCCTCAGTCACAGTCACTGTTTGATTGGCCTACAGCCCAAGATCACTGCTGAAGAGGAATGGAGGTAATGTAGACTCTAAATATTTTCAGCAGCAATCTGGAGAAGTAGTTGGAAAATTAAGCCATGCAACACTTTGAGCAGCAGAGACACAGAGTTCTTTTAGCATGCATTTCTTTAACTCACCTGTGGTTGCAGCTGCACTATGGCAGGTATATTTTACTCAGTTCACATTTGCAACATTTGTGGATGATTTCAGAAGGTGGAGGAAGAAGTTCTTTAACTTCTGGGGATTCTCAGTTATTCTCACTCAATTTTCTAAAAAGGTGAGAATGCCCAAGAGGAATGGTGAAGGTGTGATCTCTACTCAGTCTGAACATCTTCTGTTACAGTGGTTATTATCAAGAAATCAGATTACTTGGTGTGAAAGTCCAAATGAGGTGATAAAGAATGGCTACAGACAAAGACTGCTGGAGAATGGGCCAAGCAATAGTTAAAAATTAATGCAGGGAAGCTCAGTTTCCCCAGATTTAGTGTTTCACTATGAACAAACTGAAAAGCAAGTCAGAAACAAGGACTTGGTGGGTTAGAATTGGTCACAGAAATGCATGACCTGGGCATTCTCTTCATCTAACAAAAAATAAACCTGTTATGACAGACCAAGCAAATGGTCTCCCATGAGATAGGAAAAGTTAAGGACGATTTAGTGGTTGTCTTGACCATTTAGATGTTCATCTGTGATCAAGAAAACTCCGACAGTTGCTGGACTACACAGTGCACTGGCAGATCCACTGGTGGAGCGCTGAAGGGAACTGTGTGTGATCTTGACATCATCGAGACAGAAGAATAAAGAGGCTGCCTGTGAGCACAAGAGCTAAAGGTGGAATAGATACTCTTGCAAACTTAATAGCTCAGAGACACCAAGAGCATGCAGCTCTACAGGAAAGCATTTCAGAAGCACTGTCACTTTGTTACAACCAGAAGAAACTGGATGCCACACTTTCAGAAAATAACAGAAGAGGGTATAATTCCCTTCACTGCCGATATATTTGTTTATGGAGCTGTTCCTCCATGCCAGGATGCTGGGTGTCTCTGCAGCAATTTTAACCTTCACCAGTCTGCAGTCCTGGTGGCACCTGACCAACTTCATGGCCCGGATAAGGAAGAAAATGCACAATGCTTCTTTTTTTTTTTTTTAACATGGCAATGTTCTTAAAGAAATCCAACAAGAGTTGCAGAGTAAGCAATCCTTCCCTTCAGATCATCAAATTTCATCACATTTGTCCACGTTTTAGGCAGAACTGGTATAATGCCTTGTGAAGAACTATTCATCTAGTGCGCTAGTGCTACCATTCAGAGAAAAAGTTATTAAGTCAAATATATGTGGTCAGACAGTTTCCAGTTTTAGGGAAAGCCTTAAAAAATATCCCAAAGCAGTTATTCACCCTGTATTCAGCTAGCAAAAAGAAGTGGACCTGCAGTAGCAGGAAACCTTGTTGGCAGATAATCAGAAATAATCAGAGAAGGACTGGGTATTTAAAAACAGATTGTACCCAAAAAGCAGGAGGGGGCTTATTGGTCGACAATTACTCCCTTGTCATGCTAATCCATACTTTAGTTAATTCAGGCATTCAGAACAGCTGTCCAGGTACTGCATGATTCTAACCACCTCTACTGCTTACCAGTCATCCAGTCGAGCTGCCTGCTACTCTTACCTCCTTCCCCACAAATGCTGGATGAGAGTGCAAAGCTGATTGTGACAGGTGACTGACCAGCATCATTTTGCACAACAGGAGCTAGGCAGGAAGAAAGCAAAGTGCAGTGCTTATGATCATACATGTAAGAGTGAGTCAGCTCTCAAAAACATAAAAAGAAAGATTTTTTTTTTTTAAGAGGAAGACCGCAGTAGCACCTGGAAAGCTGGAACAGGCTTGACCCCAACCTATGGTTCTGCACTGAGAAGTACTGACATTTGCTGAATGAAATACTCTGGATGCAAACGATTTTTACTGGCGCAATATGTTATTACTCTATCTACTCACCTTGAAAGAGGAGACTAAAAATGCTTTGATAAATGGTTTGAAACATTGCCCAGTTTCACCAGCTTTGTTCTTCTAAGTGTCTGTACCTCTTGCCTCAGCTGCAAAGCTATTTCATCATGTCCTAAAACAATGCTTTGCAGAGAACTGCAGTGTAACAAGCTATAAAGTGGAGCACATTGGCCTACCCAGCCAACAGAGAGTGTAGTCTTAACAGAAAGTGTTTTTTTCCCTTTTGCGGTCAAACATTACGACACACCACATTCACACACCACAACCTTACCTTTACTTCCTACAGGCATGTTTGATGCTGTCTCAGGTTTTCTGTTTTCCTTTGTAGTGGAGGCTGGTAGAGCAAAGTTATTCTTGTATCGTTCTTTTCTGATGGCAGTGATTTCACACTCTGTACATTTGGACCTCAGAGCACTACTTTTAACTTTCTCTGAGGCTTGGCTTCTCCTGGATCTCATACTTTTGTATGTTAGGGACTCCTGGTACCATCTACAGTAATTAGCCCTCTCAGTGAGTTCTCTCCAGAGATAGGTTAGCTCATTCACAAGTCCCTGAGGGAAACCATACCTAGCAAGGACCTGCAACATCTCTCCAAGTTCCTGTAACATGTTGGCAGTTGCAGACTTATTCAGCGTATTCAGTAGTGAGTTGTCATTTGCCTGTAGAATCAAAGACGTTTGGGAGATCTTTGGGTTTGAGTTCTCCATAGTGGTTTTACAAAGGGAATGACAAGACACTTGTCGCAAAACTGGAAATTTTTCTTTTCTTGTTTTATCATCGTTTAAGAAAACATCTTCATGCCCTTCTGTATGCTCATCTGTACAGATGTCACTCCTGTCTTCAATTGGGCTGAGAAAAAAAAAAAGCTGTATCATTAAATGAAAGCAGTAATACTTAAAGAGACCTGTTAGCTTTGTTGCCTGAAATGTATGTGGACAGGCTGGCAGTGCTCCCTTTCACAGTCACATTTCCTCCCAAGGTAGACACTCCTAGCTCAAGCTCAGAAATACCTGTGCAGAGCAGCACGAGGAGACTGAGCACAGCCATTGTCAAACCAAGGAGTCTCTGCACTGATAGTGTATGCTCTGGACTATGCCCGCTGAAGTGGAATGGAATGTAATGTAACATGCTGACTGATTTCTTCTCTCCTATGTAAAGTTGTTTTCTCTTGCCTCAGAAAGATGGTAATCAAATAAATCCAAAACTTTGTTTTCTTAGATGTGACATGCAAAGGACTTCTAGATATGATGAAACTTTGAATGTCTAAAGAAGTCCTCTCCAGTAGCTGCTGATTCTATATAGCCTATTTTGTGTTAAGTTTTATGTTTGTTTGGTTTTTTTTTCAGTTTGGGAACTCTGATCTTCCATGGTTATAAGAGGACCACCTTTATTTGAAACTATAACAGTTTAATTAAAGGACTGCCAATGTTAAAAAATTATTAACAAGTTTTAGGAGGATTAAAATCTAAAATACAAAGAAAGTTCACCAAAAAAAGTCTTAGTCCTCAAGCCTCTAAACACTCACAGGCTTAGCTGTAACCACATGGTTACCCCCTCTAGTTTCAATGGTAGCTTCTTACAGTCTTTGAGTACAAACAAATGTGTTCACATTCTGGAATAAATTTCTGAAATTCAAAAGCAAGTTGGGCAAAACAAGGTTTCTCGTTGGAACAAAAATATCCGTTTAAAGCAAATGTGATGAAACCTGAATTTAAACCCCAGTTACCCAGAGGAGTCACACCCCAGAGGAATGCTGTAAACACTGCCTCCCAGTACATTAGTCAGCAGACATGAACTTGACAAAATCCACAGAGCTCTGCAATGTGCTGTTGCTCAGTCCATGCCAGAATAGTATAGCAGGGCTATTATGTGGCATTCTTAAGCTGCTCGAGATTTCTGTGTTAAATATATTAAACTCATGAAATGCTGACAGCAGGAACGAACATTAGGTACTACACCTCAAGGAGTTACGGTTAGGTATAGGACACTGTCACCTTCCCACTTGCCTCCCTCTCCTCACACTGCATGGCTGGGAGCGTTCTGGTCACATGCTTTCCCCATCTCTCCTGTTCTGCCTTAGCCACATCTACCTTTGGACTCCTTTCTGTGTCTTCCCTAAAAAACTAGTTGACAGAAACTTTCCTGCTCCCACCACTACTAACGTCACACTGTTACCTAGGAGTAAAGCCAGGGGGAAGATTCGTAGAGAAATACGAGGACAGTTCTTCTGGCATCTTCTTGCCTCTCTCTTTTATTCTAGTTTTCATCTACAACAAAATGAATATTTTCAATTTAAGACTGAAGGAGGTGTGAAGGAGAATGGGGGTGTAGAAGAATGTCCTGGATATAAAATAAAATACCTGGTCAAAGAAATATACAGGTTGTGCCTCCAGTGCTGCAGCTGTAAACACCGGTTTCACGACTCCCTAGAATGAAGAAGGGGTGGAGCACCCCAGAGGAAAACAGTTAAATCATCAGGCTGTGAGAAAGGAACTGTTTGGTTTTTTACACTAACAGCGAAGCTGAGGAATTACTTTCTGTGTGAGGCCTTGAAAATCTCCTTCAAATAATACAGGAACCACCACTGTATGAATGGGATTAATGCATCAGTACATCAGTGGATTGAGTTATATGAAATTGATTACAAAACTGAAGATCAAAGTATCAGTGTCTGATAATTTAGGTTCATACTGCTCTAAACTAGTTTTCATGAGATATGACCTACAATTACTTCTGATGATAGGTAATGTCTCAGTTTGTTATCTGAAAAAGAAGACTGCTTGCATCCGCAGTTATGACTCAGTGAGTATGTCAATAAATATGCTTTTATTAAAAAAGGGTTTTTATGACTCTAAACATAAAAAATCTATTTTAAACATACCATTGTGGGAACCCCCGACTCTGTGCACCCTTCTATCCCCTACCAAGGCTGCACACAAGCACAGAGACCTGCTGACAGGGAGATGCTCACTGTAGCACATCCTAATGCACGTATCTGCATACATGCCTAATGTGATAACTCTTATCATAGAAATATAAGGAGTCTTTTTGAAGCACTGGTCCAGACAATGGATTGTTTTGTTCATGTGAATCTTGGCGCTTAAAAGCAATTTTAAAAATGAGCTCCATAGGAGGCAATAAACTGATGTATTTTTATATTTCACAGCACAGATCTATTCATGCAAACTGCAAAGTGTTTGCTTTGTCTCAGTCTGAGTGCACAAACAGCGGTCTGTGCTTCTCAAGGTGACTTTCAGCAGTAAAACAGATTAAGTTTGTATCTTTTTGGAAGCATTCTTTGCATCTCTTGAAAATCTGTCCTCCAAAGGACACTGATGGTGTGACACTACTTGATGCAAGCCAGGATGTTTGGATTATGGCTGATAGACTGTAATCAAACTGGTGTTCAGTAAAAAGAAAATCATCAATGAATGTGGAAAGAAGTCCACAATGAGCAGTGTTAAATGTGAACTCTTTGGCTGCTTTTTTCACTTTTAACCTTGAGTTAGCTCCTTCATCTAGATTTTAGGAAAATCTTAAGAGGAGTGGTTTCAGAATTAAGGAAGCCCTTTTTCCTGCTCATGCTAAGGAGGACACTTTTTGGTGACAATTGTCATTCCCCTAGTAAATGCTATAGGTGACGATGGCTGAGGAAGTGCAAGTGTCCTCTGTCCTCAGCAACTGGTGAGGGGGAATATCTTTCCTTCTAGAGTTCATAAGATATATTTGCTCTCATTCAAGAAGCCTTTTCTTTGTCTACATCCAGCCTTTAGGTCTGTTACTAAACCTCTAGTCATAAAAACTGTCCCATTGACTTCAGTGAATTCTTACAGTTGAGTAAAGACTGAGTTTTGGCCCCAAGATAGGAAAAAGAATATTAAAGTGTCATAAACACATAAAAAATTGCATCAGTCCTAGAAATACAAACAGAAACAAATATAACATCTCTGTTCAACATTTCCTGGGGCTGATATGGGCCACTTATTCCATAGTCATCCTTCCTTCCCCTCTTTCCAGGACTGAACCACAGCTGTCAGAGACAGCTCTCCCACTCCATTCCATGCCATTTCTTAACACTTACATAAAGCTTGAAAAGAAAACACAGAAGAAAACATAACATACCCTGAAAGAACTCTTTTCCTTAAGATCACAACTTCTTTTGCTAGGAAAAAAGTGCAATGGGAGCTGCCTCCTTGGAAGAAAAAGAAGAGAAGGTATCTGTGTTGTCTTTCAGGAAAGAGTTTCAAGTCCTGCTGCTTAGATACCACATATTTTGGACTGCATTCAGCCTTTCCCTCAACTCCCCAGCCACTGCCTGCCTTTGTCTGGGAGGCTGGTTAAAAAAAAAGGAAAACAAAAAGAAACAGTCAGAAAAAAACAACCAACCAACCATCTCAGTATCTTTCTCCAGATAAAAATGGTGCTCACGTGTCTCTTGGTGCCTGTGGCCTGGGCAGTGCTGCCCAGTATAGCATGAAATTGGAAAATGCAACATTCATTACCGTAATGTGTATTAAATGCTAGGAACAACTGACTGGCAAGAACAGAAGAAGAGCAAAAAAATGTGAGCTGGTAAGGGCATGCTGCAAGATGGGGTTCACTCTCTCTGCTTCCTAAAGCCCAGTTCCTCTTAAAAGCAGCCAGGTGAGGAATGTGGAGTCCAGTCGTCAGGCTGTTCATGTTAATGTTTGTCAATGCAGTCAGTCCAACTTCGAAGTCCCACTTTGCAATCTTTTCATTCAACATTCCTATCTCTGCACGTTGGTTATCATGCTATTACCCTGTTGGCTATCTGTACTCTCTTATATATAGAGTACAGTGTTAATTCTGGGGCTGAAAGAAGCATAGCCTGGAAGGTGCCTAACTTTGCTCCATCCAACATGCCTTCTTCTCTGCAAGCCTAATGAGATGTATTTTTACCTGCCTTATTTTTCCTTTATCTATCTCTGGTCAATATATCTCTTTCTGTATTCCCTGGGCTTCTGTAGACTTTCTGGCCTCCTTTATCTGTGACTTCAGTTCCAGAGTCAACAAAATCCGTAATCGGGTAACTTGGCTGTTTTGGCACATACTGGAGTGAATGGACCAGGAGCACAAGCTACTAACTCTCTTTTTCAAGCTGCCAGAGGCACCAAAGGGCATATAGCGAGGGGTAAGGACAGTCTGGTATATGCGAGACTAATAGATTAAAATCAAACACAAAAGTAGAAACACAGCTGTAGGACCTCTTGAGACCATTACAGTGCCCAGCTACAAAAAATGCACAACAGCAAGATCTAAGATGACTGAAAATTGAGGATTCAGGGAATTTGACCCCGATGTTCCTCCTCCCCCTGTCACCAACCACAGAAAGGAATCTAGCTCTGTAGAGCATGAGCAACAAAAAAGTGTTCTAGCTGACATTAGTGCACATGCTTTTTCATGTCATCCATTCTTAGTAGGACAGTGAGCTGTTTCTCCATGGCTCTCTTCACCAGCCTCAGACAGCATCCATTCTGACTGGAGTAGGGGCAACAGAACAGTAG
Source organism: Mesitornis unicolor (assembly GCF_000695765.1). Taxonomy (NCBI): domain Eukaryota; kingdom Metazoa; phylum Chordata; class Aves; order Mesitornithiformes; family Mesitornithidae; genus Mesitornis; species Mesitornis unicolor. The sequence continues at coordinate 1,578 of NW_010190402.1, read as the reverse complement.
GAAAATAGCAACAGAGCATTAAATGGCTCACTTGCTCTATTGTGCAAGGTATATTGTGCTTTAGCCATAGTAATAGGACCCTCCTGGAGGTAGCCCAGTTATATTAATCAACATGGACATATAACACGGTTTAAATGGGGAACAAGTGGTACCATAGCAGTTCCCAACTGGTGGGGCATGTCTCACTGCTCTGAATCACAGAATCACAGAATCTTGAGGTTGGAAGGAACCTCAAAAGATCATCTAAACATGCCTCTGAACATGCTTTAAATCCAGGGAAGTCAGTTTCCCAGCACCCAGCCTGGTCCCATGAAAGGCCCAGCTGGATATTTCCATGTTCTTACAAGCAAAAACACTGGAGAACATGCTGCTGTGATACCTGCACAGACCCGGAAGGAGTTTGGTTCATCAGTACTAGATATTAGCTCAGCCTGCATGTGACTTACTTTATTCATTCAGTGTTCTCAACCTGTAAAATGTTAACCACTCTATATGTTATAAAACCTTTAATGGCAGCTGTTCCTGCTGGGAAAGGACTGCTGTCTTAGCAAGGTTTTCCATTTTATATTCTATTTCTCCAAGGAGATACTTGCTGATGAAGCCAGAATAACCCTCTGCTGTTGGTCCTCAGCCAGCAATTCTGAAACCTTCCTTTGTGATGGTTACCAGCTTGTCATTCCATTGACCCTCTCCAAACTGAAACCCAATTATGTGAAAGTGCTTTGTGTCACCCAAGCAGTTAATTGAAGTTCTCCATTCCAGCCGACTGGAAAATGCCAGAGACCAAACAGGACTTTTCAAGCTCAAGGGCACATGCTCCCCTTAAAAACACTTTACACTTGTAAAATGACCTTTAACGATCATGTTGTTGCAACCCCCCTACCATAGGCAGGGACATCTTCCACTGGACCAGGTGAGCAACTGGTCATACCCCCATCCAACCTAACCTTCAACACTTCCAGTAATGGGGAATCCACAGATTCTCTGGACAACCTGTTCCACTGTCTCACCACTCTCATCATAAAAACTTTCTTCCTTATGTCCAATCTAAACCTACCCTCTTTCAATTTAAAATAATTGCCTCTTGTCCTATCACTACAGGTCTTTGTAAAAAGTCTTTCTTTCTTATAGGCCCTCATTATATATTGAAGGTTGATGACAACGATGGCGCTCTGAAGATCACCTAGTCCAACCTCCCTACCAGAGCAGGATGACCTAAAGAAGATCACATAGGAACACCTCCAGGCAGGTTTTCTATGTCCCCAGAGAAGGAGGCTCCCCCCCCTCTCTGGGCAGCCTATCCCAGTGCTCTGTTACCCATCCAGTAAAGAAGTTTTTCCTCATGTTTAAGTTGAGCCTCCTGTGTACTTGTTTGTGACCATTGCCCCTTGCTCTGCCGCTGGGCACAACCAAGAAGAAGTCTGGTCCGATCCTCCTGACACTCGCCCGTTACGTTAAGCATTAATGAGACGCCCTAGGCCGCGGGCCGGCGACTGGCTGCGGCGAACTGCGGGGGAGAGTGGGTCTGCCGGGCCGCTGCACAGAGACGCTGGCAACCGGTGGCCGGGCAGGCGACCG
>NW_010190401.1:0-3226 GCF_000695765.1 Mesitornis unicolor | reverse complement strand
AGAAGGGAGGGGTGAGGGGAAGGTGTTTTGGTTTTCAGATCTGGCTGTATCTCCCATTGTTCTACTCTGATATTGGTAACCAATTGAAATTGTTTTGTTTTGTTTTGGTTTTTTAATTCTTTATGATGAATCTGTCTTTTGCCTGTGACCTGTTTAAGTTGTGAGAAGCCCTCCCAGTCCTTATTTTGACTAGCTCTTTTTTGGGGCATCGTGGTGCTCAGTTACGCACTGCGCTCTAGGAGGTGACAGGGTCCACCTTTCAGAGAAGGGAAAGATCTCCTTTGGCTTTCCAATTTAGTCAAGAGGGCTTTAAACTAGAGTTGCAGGGGGAGGGGATCCACAGTCCATCCCACTTTGATGCCAATGATAGGAAGAGATGCTCCAGGCCTGGAGTAGAATCACAGGCCATGATGAGAGTACCTGAAGTGCAGGACAATGGACACCCAGTCAGTAAGTTAGCTTCAATGGGGAAGCAACTTAAATGCCTGTACACTAATGCATGGAGCATGAGAAACAAGCAAGAAGAATTACAAATGTACGCATGACTACAGACCTATAACATCACTGGCATCACTGAGACATGGTAGGATACCTCTTATGACTGGAGCATAGGAATAGAGAGATATAAACTCTTTAGGAAAGAAAGGCAGGGGAGAAGGGGAAAGGGTGTTGCTATCTACATTAAGGACCAGCTGGAGTCAATGGAGCTCCACGTGGGGCAAGAAGAGGAGCTGACAGTTTATGGGTCAGAGTTAAAGGGAAGGCAGGTGAAGGAGACATCATAGTGGAGACCTGCTACAGGCCACCTGATTGAGAAGACTGGGTGGATGAGGCCCTCTATAAACAGATAGCAGCTTCACATTCACAGATCCTGGTTCTAATGGAAGATTTCAATCACCCTGGCATCTACTGGAGGGACAACACAGTGGGACACCAATGTCGAAGAGCTTCCTTGAATGTATAGATGACAACTTCCTCCTCCAAGTGATAGAGGAACCCATGACGAGTGCCATGCTGGACCTTGTCGTCACCAACAAGGAGGGGCTGGTGAGCAATGTGAAGCTCAAGGTCAGCCTTGGCTGCAGTGACCACAAAATTGTAGAGTTCAAGATCCTTGGTCGTCAAAAGGGTCACACAGCAAGCTCACCACTCTGGACTTCAGCAGAGCAAACTGTAGTCTCTTCAGGGATATGCTAGGCAAGGTGTTGTGAGATAAAGACCTGGAAGGAGGAGAGGCTCAAGAAAGCTGGTTGATATTTAAGGACCATCTCTTGGAGTTCAGAAGTAGTGCTTCCCAAGAAGGAGGAAGGCAGGCAAGAATGCCAGAAGGCCTGTGTGGATGAACAAGGTGCTCCTGGACTTACTTGAGCATAAAAGGAAAATCTATTGGGAATGGAAGCGAGGACAGGTTGGCTGGGAGGATTATAAAGAAGTTCCCCAAACACCCAGGAATCAGGTTAGGAAAGCTAAGGCACAGGTGGAACTAAACCTAGCCAAGGATCTAAAGGGGAACAAGAAGACTTTCTATAGGTACATCAGTGATAAAAGGAAGGCCAGGGAAGAAATGAGCCCTCTCCAGGAGAAAAATGGAGAACTGGTCATAGGGGACATGGAGAAGGCTGAGGTGCTGAATGACTTCTTTGCCTTGGTCTTCACTGACAAGGGCTCTAGACATGTTACCCAAGTCACAGAAGGCAAAGGTAGGGACTGGGAGAAGAAAGATTTGTGCACTATAAGCGAAAACCAGGTTTGAGACTATCTAAAGAACCTGAAGGTGCACGAGTCCATGAGACCTGATGACATCCAACCGCAGGTCCTGAGACAACTGGCGGATGAAGTTCCCAAACCACTATCCAACATATTTAAAAGGTTGTGGCAGTCTGGTGACGTTCTTGATGACTGAAAAAGGGGAATCATAACCCCCATTTTCAAGAAGGGGAAAAAGGAAACTGTCGGTCACACTTCTGTGCCTGGCAAGATCATGGAGCAAATCCTCCTGAATTCTTTCATAAGGCACAGGGAGAATGAGGGTGGTGACTGGTGGTAACCAACATGACTTCACCAAGGGTAAATTGTGCCTCACCAATTTGGTAAACTTTTATGATGGAGTTACAGCTTTGGTGGCAAAGTGTTTGACACTGTCCGCGTGACATACTGGTCATTAAACTGGAAAAATGTCGATCTGATGGATGGACCACTGCTGGTTAAGGAATTGGCTGGATGGTCACCCTCAGAGAGTTGCAGTCAATGGCTCAATGTCCAACTGGAGACCAGAGATGATTGGTGTTCCCCAGAGTCTTAAAGTAAAACCTAATAATAATGACTTAAAAAAAAAAAGATGCTCAGATGAATCATTAGGATATCTCCTTATTTCTGGTCTGTAGCTGTCCTCCAATAAGTATGTAACTATGGTTATTTTTCAGTAAGACTTTTTCAAGTGGCTGATTATTCAAAAGTGTGTTTGTCTTAGAGTAATAGAATAATACTTTATTGAACTATAAGGGAGATATAAAAATCTACAAGTTCAGTTGTATCTTTTTCTATTCTAGCAGGTCTCCATTTCAGATGTAGGTAGACCCCAGGATGATCAAAAGGTGGAGAAAACTAAGGAAGGAAAGGCTGAAGAGAATGCGTGAGAGACCTTTTTTGTCGTTTTAATCTCTTTTATTTTGCTTAAAAATCTAAAGTAGTTTTGTTAATTATGGTATCCATTGAAGTCTCAGTTCTTGCTGTTGTTTATAGCAACAAACTCTCAGTTGGAAACAAAATTTCAGTCATCTTCTATTTCACATGTATAGGCATTTCAGATATACAAGGTGCTGGGTGGATGAGTGGTTATTTTAGTAGTGATCAAATGTAAGAGCCATGGTTTGTGGGAAGGTGAGCTTCCCATGGAGCACTGCAGGCTTGGGGATGAGTGGCTGGGAAGCTGCTTGACAGAGAGGGATCTGGGGGTGCTGGTCAACAGCCTCCTGAATATGACCGAGCAGTGTGCACAGGTGGCCAGGGGGCCAATGGCATTCTGGCTTGTTTCAGAAATAGCGTGACCAGAGAAGTGATCCTTGCCGTGTACACGCCACTGGTGAGACCACACTTCAGATTCTGTGTTTAGTTTTGGCCCCCTCATCTCAACAAGGACAATGAGGTACTGGATGGGGCTTTGAGCAACCTGGTCTAGTGAGAAGAGTCCCTGAACATGGCAGGGGGTTGGAACTAGATGATCTTT
>NW_010190400.1:0-26229 GCF_000695765.1 Mesitornis unicolor | reverse complement strand
GGTGCCGTCGGGGCGGACGCACGGACTGCCCTCCCTGCCTGAGGAGTAGAGAACGAGCGAGAAAGCGCGCAAAATAACCGCACTAAAGGCTGCTTACAGAACAACAAAAATTGCCAATTAGTGCAATTATTTCTATTAGTACATAGAAGAGTTAGTAGAAAACGGTAATTCCATATTAAAGGAATTAGAGGGCAAGTGCAGCCTGGGGACCAGAGGAAACTGCCCTCCTCAAGGTGTTTATGTACGTGAGGGGGCTTTTACATCTGACATGAGTGTATTTGCAGAAATTTAGGTTTCTCCTGCCACTCTGCAGATTTGTGGGTAAAATTCCTGGGGGTACATACTCCTCTAATCTCAGTATCTGTAGTAGCCTCTGTTAGAGTTTTGAGTTTTCCCTCTGGACTTGCTTGTGGCTTGTTTATAGGAATTGGATGTGGTCTTCTAATTCTTACGCTCAAGGTTATTATGCCTAAATACCTCACTGGGTTTTCATTCTCAGTCTTAATGTAACTTAGAAAGGAATCTAACCTTAGAATAAAACTGAGTGCAAAAGTGAAGATTTAGAAGGTGAGGTAAAAAAAGTGAGGATAGAAAAAAAACCAACAATTTTTGGACAATAATATTAGAATAAATTAGTGCCATAGGCCTACATGGTGCTTTGCTGATGTGAAGCAACATGGAATTGAGTAAAATCGTGATGTAAAATTAGGGAGAATCATCCTCTGCTATAAGTAGCAACCTATATTGGCTAGATGAATGGGAAAGAGATTGAAAATAAACTAGAAGATTTTTACTTATTCTGCTTCCTTTTGGTCCCATGTATTTGGAAGCACAGTTGTGATTCTTAAATCTATAGATTATTTTTTGTCCCAGCTGTGGGAGAGTACAGTTACTCTAAGCTTCAGGTTTTGGATATATTTTATCAGAACAGGGCTTAAGGAGAAATTTCATTTCTTACTTATAAAGGCTTATTTCAGGAAAAGTGCACAATGCTCACTTCCAATCCAAGACGACTGCATGTCAGGGAAGTGCTTTGATGTGGAGACCTTCCACTGCACAGCTGAGGCTCAGGGTTGCCCAGGTGCCTGCCCACAACCTTGATGACCTGGCCACACCTTGAATATGGGAGTGATATACAAATTGCCCCCTCCTCTTTTTCTGCCACCCTTTGTCAAAAATATCAAGGCCTTGCTGTGGCTCCTTGTGCCCCAAACTTCAGTTTGTCACCACCAGTGTTAATACATGGCTGGAGGTTTTGTTGTCTGTACTCAATGCCAGAGTCCTCTTTAGGAACCTGGTTCTGACTCAGTCAGATGCGTCTCATGCTCATGTTGTGTCTCAGATGCTTGAGTATGTTTGTGCAGTTTTGAAGCAACAAATGTGCAGACAAATATACCCTCAGAAAAACACCTTCAGCTCTGGAAGAGTTTTCCGTCAGTTTTTCCCTTGTGAAAGATTGAGCTGGTACTGAAGATACTGCCTAGGTGGCGAGTGAAGCCTCATGGGCATCTTGGAAGTGGTGGAGCTGAGACAACACTAGTGTGGGGTTCTGATCTTTCTTAACTTAGATCTTTATTTCTCATAGTTTGATAAAACTCTAAGTCATTCTGTCTCAATTTTCACAAAAGTATTTTAAGGTTTGATATATTTTGGTATATTAATACTCAAACTTTTTTCCTGGCATGTTAATATTGTGCCATGCTGGTCAGTAGTACATCGCTAGTAGAAATTTGTACATTAACTGAGCTTTACGCTGAAAGCCATGACTGGGCTTTGGGTGGGGCTGTGTAGCTGCTATCTGAGCAGTGCTAATGAATGTACAGCCACTCTCCTACCTCCTACCTTCTCATGTCCATGCCTACGTAGATTTCACTGTGTGTAAAGAGCATTGCCTGCATACTGACTTTAGCATCCATTGTGCGTGCTCGGTACCTGTGAGGCTCATGGAAAACACCCTGATAAATGTCTGCACGTTATGTCCTGAACAATGTGCTTATAAAGCACAAGTGCAGATAAATTACTGTTTTCATATATAGAAATCTTTTGCAAAAGTTTTTGATAGCATATATAATAATTTAAACATTTCTACCTGTAAGATACAGCTGTCCAAAGGAAGACTGCTACATAGACTTTGATAAAAGTTTCCTCTGGATTTATTTCCGAGCTGTTGTGTATGCAGATAGTACACAGAAGATCCTATCCTGTGATGTAACTATTTACTTCATACCTCCTCTTAAATCAAATTATATTTCAATAAGTATTATAGAAATTAAATTAATTCTGCAATATCCTTTAATGCATTCTCAAATGCTATATTAAACAACTCTGAGTACATACATAGAAAGATACAACAGTGATTTTAATATTGAATGTTTTAATAAGAAACAGAAAAATTCATAATTTGCTATCATTCTTTTTAGCCACTGTTAGAATGTAGCAGGTCAGTTTTGGCGCAGCTGGTTTCAGGACTACCTGTAGTATTTTAGATAGCGCCCATAAATATATTTTTTTTCATATAATATGTTTTTTTCATATCTACCCTACACTTCATGGTCTTTTGTCCATTCTTATAATTCAGTGGGGAAAAATTACCATCCCATTTTGGAGGTGACTCACAAAATTGGTTTCTTCCTCTCTATTTCTCTACTGCTTTGCTCACTTGGGTGGACTGGAAATAAGGCTTAGTAGGCCTTAGAATCTCCTTCCTCTACAGCGTGCATAAAGCTAATTCTTATGTCTTCTTGCTTGTTTGTCAGTATATTAAAAATTTTGAAGGATGATTCTTGCAGCAGGTAAGTGCCTCTCTGCAGTGCCTGCCCAGAGCTTCTTGCCTATTTACAAGTTCTTCTGTTGCCTGTTTTCTTGCTCTATTTCTGCTCTGCCTCTCGTTTTTCTTCCAGTATTATACCTTTTCTTCCTTTTTTTCTTTCTTCTTCTGGAACACACACCTCTTATGGACTTAGAGGCTCTTTTTGGATGACTCATGGAAACAATAACAGATATTTCACGTGTAAATCTAGAGTTTAATGGAGAGCAGGTAGGCGCTGCTATACATGTGTAAACACACACTTTTTTCACTGAAAAAGAGTGATCATTCAAGGCTATGATAGGAAATCCTGGTGGTTTGCAATTTGGAGCTCTCCAGCTCACTCAGATTTCATCCCACTCAAAATCTGCCATTACAAGCTTCCCCTTTAATATTTCTTCTTACTGGTATGATTATTGCTGAACTGGAAAAGAAACAGTTTCCAGAAGCTGAGTGGGTGTTTTGAGTGGTGAGATTTCAGATTGACCTTAGCTGCAGTACTGGAAGCCCAGATCCTAACGGTTCATAACTGAGAGCCAACAGTTGGGCAGTAACTTACCAAATCCAAATTTAAATCCAAATTTAACTTGTATTTACCTGTAACTGTCCAGATAGATGAATTACAGATGTTTGTGAAAGCTGTGCATCCTCTACCCCAGGCTTACAGTGGTCTTCAAAGAAATCCTTTTCAATATGAAGGAGTCACCAGGGTAATGTCTTATACCTTTCTCCCAAATATTAATTATTTCTGTTCGTTTTTTGTGCCCTATCTTTTCCCTGCAAACTTTCCCCATGTCCATATACAGTTTTCCATACTGTACCCAGGACTTTAACAGATGTAGTAGCAAGTTCTAAAAGGAGAAATCTCTCTAATCTTTATTGTTTCTCAGTCATATTGTTCTGGTAAAAATCAATTTATCACCTGTAGAAACAATATTTATGATGGGTCCCTATACTCCTTTGGATCTACTAATGGACATTAGTATATACATGTAACTGATTACTTGCGGCTTGATCCAAAACCCATTAAGTCAGTAACAAATTTTCCTTTTATTTTGGTGGGCTTCAGAGTAGTCATTACTGGAACAGCAGAGCAGTCACCGTATTTAGGTGGGACTTCACTGCCTTCTGCATGTTGAAGCCCTCCAGAGGACGCACATTTGATTCCTCTCAAATTCCCAGCAAGAAGCACACCCTTACAAAGCTGTGTTCACTGGAAGCATCTTTCTCACTGGTCCTTGCTTGACAATGTTATGAAATAAAAAGAAGGAAGGGAAAGCCAACATTCAGAATAATCTCTGAGAGCTGCAAAGGATCCCTGTAGGTTGAAAAACATAACTTACTATCTTACTTAAATTAGACTTTACTTTCCTCTAGCTGTTTGATGTTTCAGCCAGGCATAGTTTTCTCTGTTAACACTTAGATTATTGTCTGTAAGTATTCTTCATAGCTCTAGGGCTCCAGATCACTTTTTTTTACATCATAGATGAGATTTTAGAGCATAAACTAGAAATAATGAGAAACATTCAACAACGAGCTGGCTGTATAGAGAAGGGGTTTCCAAAGCTGACTTCAGAAAATGAATTCTGAACGATCATCACCTGGTTTTCTCCCTCTTGTTACTAAGGATTTCTTGTTCTCAGGCCTCTTTTCCCACTGATATTTATAGAAGCTCTGGCTGGTTATTCACATGTTTCGATAGCTATCCCAATAAAATTAGATCCCTGTGTAGTGAAGCATAAAGCTAGTTAAGTTGTACTGAAAACTGTTTGAAGCAGCAGAGATAACAGTGTTTCATGCAGAAGTGCTATTCAGTGAGGTATGGCTTGAGTCACTCAGTTTTAAAGTAGAAGCATAGAAAAATATGCTGGAGAAGACATCAGTGGCTTAAAATGTTTTTGTAGAACTATTTTTCTCCTGAATTCTTTTTGGGATTCGATTAAAAGAGTCAGCCTCAGGATATAAAGGTGCTCAAACAGAGGATGACTCAAGATCTCATCAGTTCTGGTAAAGAACACTAAAACTCAAATATGATTGGTTTCTGTAATGGTATGATGTAAGTACTTGGTTTAAAAAAGTAATACTGGTCTCTTTTCTTGGAAGGAATGAGATTAAAGATTTTGTCTGAGATTATACTTAACTGAATCTCAAATTTGTCAAGTTTATACTGAGCTCTATGGTTTATCATCCTTAAAATGTAATCATGACCATCATTTGGATAAATAATGCCACACCATGCCAACATCCTGTCCAAAGCTTTCCTTTCAACAGAAAATGCATGCTCGTTCTTCATAGAATAGTAATCAGATGCTGTTTTACAGACGAAATTTTGAGGCATATTTTGAAATGTAACACAAAAGTAGGAAGTATCCAGTTATTCTATGAAGGATTTACACATGTTGAATTTTACACATGTATGAGCTAAAAATTAGGGCCTTAAATTAACTTATATGGTAAGAGTTGAGGTTCGGCAAAGCACATAATAATGCATTGATGAATTGGAGCCATATTTAATTAACAGCAAAAAATCCTGGCATGATGGATTCAGCACTTTGTTATTCAAATATACCCATTTAATGTCATTCTTTGTCAGTTTTCTTTGTGGAGGTAGAACCCTTAAGATGGTAGTAAAGTAAACAAAAGTTTTTTTTAAATCCTGTAACTTTCTAAGCATACAAATGACTGTTAATCTTCTAATAGCTGGAAGCTTTTGAAAGTTTAGCTCAGGATTTTGACAGCTGTGTTTAAAACAGTAACTACTGGTGGCATGTTTTATAAAAATACAGAGAGCACAGTAGAGAGTTACGTTGATCAAGAAGTCAATTATTTTGATAAATATATTTGAAGTAAATAAGGTTGTGCCCCTTTATGTTCTTATTTGCTTGTAAATTTTCTGAATAGACCCAGTTTTTCTTGAGGAGTTAGCCAGAGCAACTTTAGCATATATTTTTTACATAATTGTCAGAAGCCTTTTCATACTTTTAAATAATTATTTTCATCTCTACCTCTGTAGTCACTAGTAATAAATTTCATTTGTCTTGGCACAAGAACCATTCTCATGAAAATTGTACATTATTATTAATGTAGATAGTCAATTGCTTCAGATTAATGTGGATTTATATTTAAAATCAATACATCAACGTGATGTAAAGCACTCTTAAAACACTATAAGCTTCTGCTGGATATCTAATCCATTTTTTAAAAATTCATAAAGAGTCGGGAATCTATACAACTACATAATTTGTATGGATATTGTATTTAGGGGATGAGCACATAGTTGACAGCTGTGTGGCTTAAAATAAATTTTATTCTATATAATTCTTTATAAGTTCTTACTCTGACAGTTACTCAAAAAGGTTAACGTCAAATACATTTAGAGAAGAAATAAAATACAAAAATGTTGAGAGTGAATTTAATTCACCATGGGAAAAGGCTAGCGAGGGAATGGTGGACACATCTCCAAACACTTTCAAAGGTGGCTGGCATTGTCAAAGAGTAACTGCAGTCAATTCTAAAGTACAGGGTTCAGTATAACAATAATTAACTGAAATGTAATGGCCCAGTATTTGCAGATTATGTGATCTGATCTTAAGCTAGTTTCTATCTTCCTCTTCAGGGAGCCAGAAGGATTTGTTGCAATGAAGGCAAATGGCAGTTCTGCATTGTCCAGTTTAGTTGGGGTCCTGGACATGGAAGAAACTGCTTGAAACTGAAACTACTCACAAGACTACCAGCTCATTTGCCTTTCCCAAGGGAAGATGAACCCAATCTACCTCATTTGTCTGGTTTGCTTCTCATCAGAGCCACAAGTTCTACAGTGGTCATAAAGTCTCCTGTCTTGCACACCAAACTGCAGCATTTAAAGAACTCTTATACCTGCCCTGTTTGCCTTACCCACCTGACCTCCTTAGGGGTCTCTGGGTGCATAATATGAGCATGATTTGATGAAAGGCATTTGAAAAAATGAGTAGGTTTCCAGGGCAAACTTCTGCTTTTTTGACTTGGGAACTCCTTAACATTTGGTGATGAAAATTTGTATTCATTATGTTTTTCACTTGTCTTTATTCAATTCTTACATTTCACCCTAGAACTGAAAATATATATATATAAGTTCAATGAAACTACAGGGTGCTTAATTTTTTTTTCTTGTCTGAATTTTGAGTTAGAATCAGAGAATATTGCACAAAGATGGGAAAAGTGTGGGACAACCTCTTTTTGTCTCTGCCAGGCTTCAGTTCATGACCTGGATTATACTTACATCACCTGCTCCCCATTGCCTTCTCTATGCTTTTCAGCCTGCTAATGTTACTTACATGTGTGGTCAGCATTTTCCTACGATTATGTACCATTTTTTCCCTTTCTCTCCTTCTGTAGACAGATGTATAATGGTCTAATTATTTTTCTTTACGTTAGCATCTTGGTAAAAAACTGGTCAAAGATATAGAAAGATCCTCGCCCTGTGGAAGTGTAGACTGGGACTCTGCACCTGGTTTGGCATGGTCAATCACTACTCATGGGTTGACACTGCTGATAGCACTGAGCCAAATCAGACAACAAGGCACTGAGGGCCTGGGAGTGTGTAATCAGAAAATCACAAGTCCTGTCCATTGGAAGGTCTGTTTGACCCACAGCATTTACTCTATGGAAGAAGATGTTACTGTAAAATCATTAAGGAAGAAATTATTTTCTCCAAGCATATTTTATATTGATTTTGGAAAAGTTGTTGAAATCAGTAAGATACAGAACTTCAGAAAGACCTGCCCTTTGGGGAATACACCAAAGATCTACAGCCACAGCTCTGAATTCTTTGTCAAGGACCTCTGAATCTTTTTTTTTTTAGTGGTGTTTTTTTTGTTTTTGTTTTGCTTAGAAAACCTCAGAACTGCTGGTTTCATCTAGCATTGAAATGGAAGTTGTTAATTATGCTGTAATTACTTTGCTTCCATTGAAACAAGTACATCTGTATCAATTAAAATTAGAAAATACTCACAGACAAGCCCTTCTTTTCTGTAAGAAGCCTGCAATTCCAATCTGGTCATCAAACAATCACCTCAGTTCTCTAGTCTATATATTCAAGTTATTATAGATGGATGCGGACTTGGTGAGCTTATTAGTTTGAACAACTGGGTCAGGTTTTCTAGCTTTGTTCTCTAGTGTGCATAAGTCTCATTTTATGCCATATGTTAACTTGTGCAAATTCAGATCTTTAATATTGTTGCTGATGCCACTCTGGTTTGATGTCTAAAGCTGATCATGCAGAGTAACACCTGCAAAATCCTTTTTGTGTTGCAGAGTTTTAACATTCGGTGAACTCAAGTGCTTCCCATTCAACTACTGGAGAATGAGAGCCTGGAAAGGTCCTGTGCTTTTCCACTCACTCATTTATAAACTAAATCCTGGAATAAGCATAGGCTTATTTTAAACTGGCAGCAGAAAATATGGTGCTGTACAGCTATGGGGCAATGACACATCTACTTCTACCACAAGCAGTATACACTGAAAGTCAGGTAGCTGGATTTATGGGACAGTCTTTACCAAACACTATTTTACATGGACTTTCTGAATTAGTTGTTATCTACAAGAAATTTTAGAGAAAATTACTGTGGGTCTTTGAAGATTAAAATATGCTGTGCAAAGGTGACACAGAAAAATACTATATGAAAATTGTAAACAAATATTTTATTGTATAAAATGCAATAGTTGAATCATGAGGCGACAGTGTGAAGTCTACACACTGTGACCATGTAAGTGATTTATACAAAAGCCTGGTAAAACTTGCATCCACAATGCATTAAGTATATAAATACAATTTTTTCTGCTACTTTGCCACTTGGGACTCAAAACTGTTCAAATTTGTCACCTTTAGAAGTGCTTTCACCAAAGGATAACTGAATAAAAAGAGCAAACAGTATCTTTCATTCCAGCACAGTACTTCATGGTTTTTGCAGCTTTGAACAGACAGAAACAGTCTTCATGAAAAAAGTGTCACTCACATTGATCATAAAATATAAAATACCCACAAATTTGTCATTTTGGTGAGAAGGTTCATTCAGTTTCACTATTTAGTCAATCCAAGCTAGAGACTGTAAATTTTTATTTTAATGTTTTTCCAATAATCTGGAAAAAAATACTGAAAAAAAGTAAAAAATATTTATCCCACACACACAAATAATGATCTAAGCATATTGCAATAGTATAATGACGTTTCATTTGGTCTGCCAAACAAAAAAAACATTTCAGAATCCAGCTGTTGAACTAATTAATTAATTATTTAATTCTAGAACTAATTAAACTGGGTTTCCAAACATCTTCTGCCTCGTGCCTGGTTGATTTTGTAGCAGTGTTGCATTACGGCTGCGTGGGACTTATTCCCTGCTTAGACATCAGACCAAGCCGATGGGAGCTGCTGTGGATGTCCTAACCACAGGAAAAGTTTTGATCGTAATTAATGTCTTATTGGACACCAGAGAATCCACATCATCTCAGTGTCAGTTTCTTCTGGAGCAGAAGCTTCTGGTAGAGCATGGATTCCAGCTGAAGCACTTACTGGTGTGGGTGCATTCTCTCTTGTGCAGAATTTTCAATGTCTATTAATAATATTAACCAAGAGTTGGAAAAATTTGGTATGTTGCAATAGTGATTGTATGCGCTTGCACATGTGCATTTTGTATGATTGCAGATGCTCTGTTTTCTAGGCTAGAATGTTTCAGAGGATTATGATGTTTTAAATTATAGATGTACATTTTAAATAATGTACACATAATGACTCATGTGCCATCGTTTCCTTGGCGTATATTATTTTTTCTTTGTTTTGCTTTACCTCCCTCCAGCTGCTTACCTTTGAACCATATAAATGATCTCAATAGATTAACTGTGCTGATATTTAAAACATGCTTAAATTACGATTTCCCCTGCTTCTCAGTATCCTGCCTTGACTCTGATGTACTGGTATGGAAAAAATCCAAGTTGAGCCCATGCAGAGTGACCTTTCCTAAACTCCACTGGCAATCCATGTCTTAGGGACTTTCTAAGCCTGAGGTTGTGTTCAGTCCATTATGTTTAGTAGCCATCAGTAGACCTATCTTCCATGAAATTATCTAATTTAATTTTAAAATTATTTATACTTTTGTCCTCCTTAGCATCCTGTGGCAGTGAGTTCCCTAATTCAGTTAATATGTTGGATATTCTCCAACAAAAGTATTCCCTTTTGTTCATTTTAAACCTGCTATCTGATAATACCATTGGACATAACCTAGTGCTTGTGTTGTAAGAAATAGTGAATGGTTATTTTTTATTTCCAAACGGTTTAATTTTTTTGGAAATGTTTTTCAACATTTCAAAATTTGCTTTGTTCATTTCCCCCCTTAATAATTTAATTTGTAAATTGAAAAACCATAACATGTTTAGACGCTCCTTAAATCTCTGATCAGTCTTGCTACATTTGTCTCACATTTTTTCTTGTTCTACATTTGAGAGGATCTCTTAGCTGAATGTAGCAGCTCATCCCAACGTCACCTGTCACTCTCTATCAGCTCACTATTTGACCAACTTGAAATATTTTGTATTCTCAATCAATTCTGTTACCTCATTATTTACTCAGTTTTTTCCTGTTTGCTTGTCCATATATTGAACAGCTTAGGTCCCAGTGCAGATCGTGGAAGAATCTGAAGTAATTCTTTCATTGTGAAAGCTAATCATTTGTTTCTGCCTTTTGTTCCCTCTCGTTTCCCTACTCATGGGTTCATGGGAGGAATTGCCTTTTTACCCTGTGTCAGCCTTAGCTATGTCAGTCTCTTTATTTCTACTTTCCTCCAGAGATTTTGGTGAAAGCTTGTAGAAATCTCTTGGAAATCCATGCATATTCCATCAGCTGGGCAATTTGTCAATATGATTGTCAGCTCTTTTGGACAGTTTAATACATGAACAACCATGACTTATCTCTGCAAAGCGTATTGTTTCTTCCCTAATAGGTTGTTTCACCTGTGTTACTTTCTGTCATGTTAAACAATACAATTCCTACCAATTTTGTTGTATGCATTGTCAGACACAAAATGTGGTCAGGATGTTGTCTACTCAAGGAGACTTATTCTTCATTTTACCCATTCAGTCCTCAACTTTGCCGTAGTCTGCCTGTGTGCTTTGACCCTGTGTGTAAGCACAACCGCCCTCACATCCAGGAGATTTTACACGATGATTACACGATGTAATGATCTGCCTGGACAGATCAACACAAATTCTTTCTCTCTTTTAATATATTCCTGAAGCAGCAGTAAGAAAACAAATCTGACCAGAAAGCTCAACTCCTTTCAGACCTAGACTCTGTAGTGGGCCAAGCCGGTAGCAAATTAGCTACTGTACAAAGCTGAAACTCAAAACAGAAGGTAGTAGCTGTTAGATGAGTTTTTATTTGTGTAGTAGAAAGCATTAAAATAAAACTGTTTTCTGTTAAGTATTTCACAGCCATTGCATACAATCATTGAATTTATAAAGAATCTGTGGTATAGATTAATATGTGCTTCAGTACTTTTTCTGAAGAAAAATAAATTCATATCTCAGATATTTCCCCATGGCTACTGTAGAAGCTTTTATAATTAAAATATGTTAAGTGTCCTTGGGGAAAGTTGGGATACAGTCCACGTAATTGCAGAGACCAAATATTCCCTTTGTTTCAAAACAATGATTTTGAAAAGCTTAAGTATTTACTGAATAGTTGCTCTGAGCCAAGAAGCCAGCAAGACTGCAGGCAGGTAAGTAAAATAGCTTTCTCCTGATAAATAATTAATCCAGTAATACCGGTGCTCCATATGCATAACCATTGCATTTATGCAAATATCATTTAGAAGGAGAGAGAGCATTTGCTTGGAGTGTGCAACATTATTGATGGTTCTGACATTTTAGACTATTTCACTTGAAGCTGTCATTCCTGCCTTGAGTATAAGAGTGCTAATCTCACTGATATCAGTTTCCCATTCTTGAGGGACCTGCTCTTGCCAGTCTTTGCTGTGGTATGAAAGAAGAGCAGATAACAGTATCGAACACTGGCAATGCGTATACTCTGGGGAAACTTGGCCCTTCAGTATATATTATTAGGCATAAATACTAGAGTATTAAAAAATGCTGGTACATTGAGAGAACTGTGACTATTTCTCATATTGAAGCAGCAATCTGGGTTGAGTCTTTGCTGTTACTTTACTGGGAAAAACATTCTGCAGTGGGGAAAGAGAAAGAACAAGGGTGAGATGAGATAATTAAGGATGCATGAAAGCAGTTCTTTGATACCAGGGCAATGAATATTTAAGATTGAAGATGCATTTCTGAATACATAAGGGTTTTTTAAACTTTCAAGCTAGTTTGAAGACAATCTCTGTAGAGTTACTGAGTTTTTTCTTACAATTAAACAGGACAAGAAGGACACAAAGGGACAAGACATTTTTCTGCACTATAAGTTTTAATATCCTTATGTAAATAGAGTAATCCTCTTACATAGAATAATGAACAAAGAAATTTAGATTCCAATTTTATACTGGATACAAAACAAACAGGCTTTTTAGAGTTAATAGGTTTTTGTTTAGTTGCACTAATAGGATAAACCTTTTCTATTACAATGAGGCTTGGTCTATAGCATTTGGGAGATATTGACAAATATTGTCTTCTTTAAGAAACTGCATCAGCTGTCTCATCCGTCAGGAAGGTGAATGATAAACTAGATATCGCTTCTGTAATGCTTCCAGTTTAAAATTTTTGCAAGCCTTTTTTTGTCAGCTCACAGAATTGACAGTATAATTGGTGTTCTATTCCACTCAACATTTCTTAATTTGGCAATTGTGTTAATGAGGTGAACTCTTGTGGCTCACACTGATGAGATAATTTCCAGTTCAGCTCTTGGAGTGTTAGTGATAAGTGATTTTGATAGTGATTGTACAGGAGAGGTGTATATGTCAGTGACTTTGTGGGTTGTTGTGACCCCCCTAGTACGATACAAAACTAGTCTTTCTAGCCATATAACACTTCATTAAGTGTCAGTTGGGGAAAATTATGCTTGACTTTCTGATAAATGTTCTGATGCCTACATTTTGCTGCATTTTATAATTATTTACTGATGACATTGCATCATGTTTAGTTATTTGCTTTTATATACATGTCTTTTACGTGTGAAGTTGGAACTATTGTTATAAGCCAAGGATATGCACCAAGTGAATGCTATTTAATACTGTTTGGAAAATTCAGAGACAGTGAAAATTTCAAAGCTCAGACTTTTGCGTCTGAAATAATATGTGAAGTTGAAGAAGGAGACTTCATAGTGCTAGGTGTGTACATTCAAATAAGAAAAATTAAAAGCTTTTAAAATATTAGGGGTTTATTTTCAAAGGAATGGCAGTGCTTTGACAATTATTTGCTAACCTTTCTATTAAGACATGAATAATATTTATAGTGTCAAAATACTGAAATCTACACTTTCATGCATAAGTGTATATTGATGATGAATGGTGATGAGTGGTGTCTGATGATTTTGGTTTGCATTGCTCATGTTATATTGGTCAACAGAACAAGTTATGGAGATGCCACTGCTGCCCCTGGGACAGCCACATTTCTTCTAGACCTGCAGAAAGAACATCTGTACCGGAGAAAATGACAAAGCGGGGTAGACTGTGTATATGGAGAAAATGCTTTGAATTTTTATCATGACAGGCTGTTGTGGTATATAAATGACTGATGTTATAGCAGACAAGATCTAGTCTCTGTGCCAGCTGCACTACACTTTGACACAGAAGTCTTTTTAGAGATAAAGCTGAAGATTTTAAGATTATAAACAAGAAACATTTTTTATTGCCAGTTTTAGGATTCTTTTTTATATTTCTAAACTATTTACTAAAGGCATTTTTAAGTGACATAGTCTTTATTCAAGGGATGAGTCCCTGAGGCTACAAGTCTCTCTAAGTAGTTTTCTAATGCTATTTACCCAGTGCATTCCTGTTCTAATGAAAGCAGTAGTTTTTATATCATGATGTGCCAGGTACTGGAGCTAATTGATTATGTTCTCTGTAGGGAACTTTGAAGTAAGAAACTTGATGCATCTCTGCTGAGAATGGAGAAATGGGGGAACTTACTGACCCTATTAGAACATTGCAGTGTATCTGCAGGATACTTTGTGGTCTTCAGTGATAGCCCAGAAGTGCTTTTGTATATTGGTGTGTTTAATGACATACACAGGAAAGAAAAGAGAGACTTCACAGAATTATTTAATGGAATCAAATAATGTTTCTAGATGGATATAAAAGGTTAAGTATTTTTAATCAGACTCTTTTGTCAATACTAAGCCAATAAAAGTCAATATTTAATATTCGCAGAGATAAATCAAGCTCCAAATAATGGCCAAGCTACACTACAATAATGCAACTCAATTTGAAAATGTCAAAAGAAACATCCTGTATGTTTTAGCAAAGTGTATTGGTTCATGATTTTACGTATTTCTTTAAAAAAAAGAACTCTAGTTTCTTGTTCTTCCGAAAACTGAAAGTAGTAAATATAATCTCCTGTGCAGCAGAATACCCCATTAAAGAAATTATGCATAAGAGGTGTTGTTCCACATATAAATATTGTAGAGAAGCATAGAGAGAGGGAGCTTAATTAACCCATTGGCTTTTCTTCGCTAAGAAGAACAATCAACTACTAGTGAAGATAATGAATTAAATTATGCTGATGTGGGCTGTGTATGTGATTTCCCAGAGAGTGTTACTACTTGGCCTTATCAACAAATTTTCACTGTATTTGAATGGGCATTTATAGGCACAAGAGTTACTATCCCATGTAAAGAATTTAATTTTTTAACATTGGGAGACTTTACAGTATTCCTAATAAATAATGGTTCATATAGCCTTTCAATGTATCACTGTTTCTTCTGTTTTCACTCTTTATATCTTACTCAGCAGTAGAATTCACATTTTTTAGTGCTTTTAGTTTGCGAGTGTGTGTGTGAATATGTATGGGAAGGAAAGAAACAAGTAGAGGCAGAAACAGAAAAGTAAGCTGCATCCAGTGAGTGGAAGACCCTGAGGAAAACCCAAAAGAGATCAAGAAAATTTTGTGAAGACCTTGAGGCACAAAGCAAGCAAACTGTCTTTTTCTGCTCCTCCACATCTTTTTCAAAAAGCAAATTTGTATTTTGGAGAATATAATACTTACAAAGCCAGAAGAAACTGTTCAGTGTTTTGCTCTAAGATTCAAAAATACTGGATTAATTTCTGTCTTGAAAGGGCTGTTTGAAACAGAGCTGCTCAAAGGATCAAGGATGGGAATCATCCCCTTTCATCATGTAATAAGAATGAGCATGAAAGAGCACCCTGTATCCTGAGACAAAGTATCATAGTTTTAGTAATCCACTCCCTTAGTATTAGCTGTTTCAAAGGTGGATGACATTTCTGATTCTATGATCTGAATGCCAAAATCTTTGTGTGATCAGCCACAGAAAGAAACATCTGGTGGTGGAGTCACCATCCCTGGAGGTGTTCAAGAAGCATGTGGATGTGGCGCTTCAGGACATGGGGTGTTAGGTTGATGGTTGGACTCAATGATCTTAAAGGTCTTTACCAACCAAAGCCATTCTATGATTCTATGATGACATATACATTTCAAAAGTTTAAATGGCCTTGAGAAAATTATAACTTTTTCCAATAACTTTTTTCCAATAACTTTTTTTGTTGCATTTGCAGATGTTTAATATGTCGTTTATAGATGATAGTAGCCTGGCCATTTTAAAGGGATGCTTCTTCTGCTTTTCTTTACTCCTTATGAATTTCACTATACATATTTTGACTGTGAAAATGCCCTCCAAAACAGAGAAAATTTCTCTCACTCACATGGTAAATGTCCATCTACCTTTTAATGCATTATTAACATCATAGAGTCAGTCAGTGGTTTGTTGTTTTATAAAGAAAGAGATTGAAGTTTAAACTCCATAAAATTTGTCTGCTTAAGGTGAACTACATAATGGAATACAGGGAAAAAAGTTTAAAACCCTTCTCAACTTTTGGGATTTAGAGGTCCAGTATGTCAGCTCTTTTGAATGTTTTCTTTTTTTTCATCTCTTGCATGAATAAACAGCGTCACAGAAATAAAAAGGATGGGCAATCTTCTCCTGTAGTTTAGCAATGGCAATTACAGTCAACAGATATATTGTGCAGATCCCAAAGCATTTGCTGTAATCTCCCCCTTTTGAGATATTTTGCTACATAATTGTCAGCACTGTCCCGTAACAGCTGATACCTATTGTAGTGAAGACTCTGTAATATTCAGGCAAAGATCAAATTTGGATTCTTTTATACTAAGTCTCTGTGAAACAAAATTATATAAAGATTGTTGTCACAGAATTATCACTTCTGGAGGTTATCTTGTCCGAATCGCCTGCTGAAGCAGGGCCACCTAGAGCCAGTTGTCCAAGACTGTGTCCAGAGAGCTTCTGAATATCTCCAAGGATGGAGTCTCCACAACCTCTCTGGACAACCTGTGCCAGTGCTCAGTCACCTTCACTGTAAGAAAGTGCTTCCTGATGTTCAGAGGTAACCTCCTGTGTTTCAGTTTGTGTTCACTGTCTTTTGGGTACCACTGAAAAGAGCCTGGCTCTGTCCTCTTTGCACTCTCCCTTCATGTATTTAAACATGTTGGTAAGATCCCCCTGAACCTTCTCTTCTCGAGGCTAAACAGTCCCAGCTCTCTCAGCCTTTCTGCACGTGAGAGGTGTTCCAGTCTCTTAATCATCGTCGTGGCCCTTTTCTGGGCTTTCTCCAGTATGTCTGTATTTCTTTTGTACTAAGGATCCCAGAACTGGACAGACTCCAGGTGTGGCCTCACCAGAGCTGTGTAGAGGGCAAGGGTCACCTCCCTTGACCTGCTGCTAATACTTGCTCTAACACAGCATGGGATACCATTCACCTTCTTAGCGGCAAGGGCATGTTGATGGCTCATGGCCTTAAGCACTGCAAGAACATCCTTTCCTCAGCTGAGGCACACAAACCCTGAAGGTATTCCTGGAGGTTACAGGTGCCTGAAGCACATCATCTAGTTTGGGATCCACATTTGAATAACAGGAAGGAGGAAACCTAAGGGTCTGCAAAACTTTAATCTGAGCTTTAGAAAATCAAATTGTTGTTTCACCTTCACATTGTTTTCCCTCAGTAAACTAAATAAAACTGTTGGTGTATAGAAGCTTTCTCTGAAGAGAAGGGTGATGAAATCTTTCTTCATGTCATACCTACAATGGACAAAACGAAATGTGCAGCAAGAAGATTTTCATTAGATGTCAAAAACTAATTATAAAGACAGTGAAGCACAAGAACTTACCATTCTATGATTCTATGAATCACTTTCACTGCAATTTTTTTTTCATAAGGGATAAAATAAAGCTGTCAGAATGATGGGCAACTAATGTGGTGTTGGAGTGGTGGTACTGACCACATCATGATAGCATGATAATTTTCTGCCCTCTGGGGCAATACCTAGAAGTGTTGTATCTTTTGGGATACAACCAAAGTACCAAAGTACTGAT
This sequence comes from Mesitornis unicolor, assembly GCF_000695765.1. Taxonomy (NCBI): domain Eukaryota; kingdom Metazoa; phylum Chordata; class Aves; order Mesitornithiformes; family Mesitornithidae; genus Mesitornis; species Mesitornis unicolor. The sequence goes on along the minus strand of NW_010190400.1, from coordinate 8,881 downwards.
CCCTAAACCCCTTCAGACCCCTCACTCCCTCAGCCCTTTTACTCCTGGCCAGAGTAGTCTACCAGGCTGTAGGACAGTCCTCAAAATGTATTTCAAACCATATATTAAATCCCTTTGGGGTCAAAATAGGGTATTTCTTAATCCTATTTCAACTCCAAATGTTCTCTAAAGAAATTATGTGCTTAGCTCTGGCTCTGGATTCTTCTATAGTTAGTCACATGAAGTCAGACAGTGTCTGTCTCTAATGCTAAATGCCAATCTTTTGTAGCTTTAATTGGATTATCGTTCTTATTGCTTTGAAATGTGGTAAGGTATACAGTATAATTGGACTGACTTAACAGTTACTCCAGTAAATGTTGTAACAGTTTATTAATTGACTGTATAGATTGCTGATGGGAATTCTTCAGGAATTCAATGAAAAAATTCATAGACGTCTTATGAGATTCATTAAAATAAAACTATCGTACTGAATTAAAATGTAGTTTGTTTTAAAGACATATTACAAACATCGAATTTGTAATTCTTGTGTTTTTATTCTCAGTTGTAAAGCCATTTCTGGGCCACACTGTTGCCTTTACATACAGTGAGTGTTACTTATCTCCTGACTAGGTTAGTAACTAGATAGCAGACTACCGAAGTAATTATAGCTGTTCAGTTTTGGTGCTGATAAAAAACATCAGCATTTAGCTGAGTTTCTAAATGAAAATGGTTTATTTTACACTGTCAGTCTTGAAAGTTCACATGGAAATCTGCATATAAAGTTACCTTTTTTGTTGCTGTAACTGCCCCAAATTAAGTTATGTCACTTATAATTATGATAAATATCTAGTTATATATCTTACAGACATACACACCTCATGGTAAAAAACATGTATTTGGAATTTACTTTAAAATATGAACAGATTGACTGAAAAAGAATCTTTTATATTCTTCTGTAACTAACTCTGATGCAAGATTCTTGCTGCTGTTACCAGAAGAAGTGAATTGTTATGTCGCTATAGGAAGCCTTAGAATGAATCATAGAATCATAGAATGTATTGGGTTGGAAGGGACCTTTAAAGATCATCCAGTCCAACCCCTGCAGTGAGCAGGGACATTGTCACCAGATCAGGTTGCTCAGAGCCCCTTCAAGCCTGACCTTGAATGTCTCCAGGGATGGGGCCACCACCACCTTTCTGGGCAACCTGTTCCAGGGATCTGCCACCTTCATGTTGAAGAAATTTTTCCTACTATCCAACCTAAATCTACCCTTTTCTAGTTTGAAACCATTACCCTACTGGATTAGCCTTCTGGATATATTCTCAGTTGCCTCTTTTGTGGGGAAGGAATTCCCCCTGCGCTGCTCCCTGGGCCCAATGCTGTGAGGGATGGATGCGCTTGGTATTTTTCAACCACCATTAATTTCAGTGGCAACTGACAGTTCAATGCTTTACAGAGCTGGCAAGCTTTTCTTAAACTATCACCAGATTGAATCTTGTAATTTTGCAGAGCAGGATGTAAATGGGATTTAAAAATCCAACTCATTGTATGCATACTAAAAAAAAAATTACTGCAGTATAGCAGCAGTAATTGATTCATGGATGTACTAAGGGATAACAAGAAGATGCTATAGCATTTATCTGGTAGGATAATGGCCTGTAATGGTCAGGTCTTCACTTGAGACACATATGGGTGGTCCATAAAACCTAGGCCGACAGCAGTAGTACGTGAGCTGAAGAACTGGATCTTTTTGAAACTTGGTAACAGTATTTAAACATACTGGTGGTTTTCTAAAGTGACATTTTCACTATATGCCTTCTAACTCAAGACATTAATTTCCTATAATGTTCAGATTTCTCTTCCTAACTTGTATTAAGTAATGTAATACTGCTGTAACTACTTCAGTTACTTTTTACCCACCTGCTAAGTAATTTTTTGTTTGGTTGGTTGTTTTTTTTTTAAGACTACCTTTTTGAGAAAGCATTACAGGTAGCTTGCAAATTCTGGATGTTTGGCTGCGGAGCCAGAAAACAGCAGGCTCTCTTTCTTTGAAACATGTGGCTCTTCTTTCACCTGCAAAATGCTACTGACTCCTCTTGCTCTGGAAAGAAAAGTCCAAGTGCAGAAGAAAGTGGAGAATTATTCTAGATAATCTGTGAATTTATAAACTTCAGCCAAAACCTACCGGGGAGGAAAAAAACCCACCAAAAATAAACCATTCACAAGGAATCTTGAAATAAATCAACCAAAAAAAGACTTAAGCAAAATAGGAAGTTAATGCAATCTAGAAACCTAAACCCAAAAATCACAGAACAAAGAGTTTTCACTCTACCACATGAGAAATACTCAAATCTCCATAAAGTTGTTTTCGTTTGTTACTGCTGTTGATTTTACGTGGAAGATACTTGAGGTCAACCACCTCTGACCAAAAGATGTGCTGTGGAACTGTGTCTACCTGTTTACCTTGGTGAGGTTTGGAGACACCAAATAGGGGTCTTTTCTGTAGTTCTTAGGCTGCTTTTACTTAATTTTGCCCAACCCAGAAGTGAATTTAGCGAATAGCATATCCAGCTCAAAAGACTTAAATTTAAGATTTTAATAACTTGGCTGTGAAATTTACCATTTTGTAATGAGTTTGAAGATCATTTTCTCTCTTACAAAATAGGAACCTTCAATAATACATTTTTAAGAGATTAATTTGTTTAATCCTGCGAGACAGCTACAATAATCTAAGGTCGTTTAAGTGAAAAGAAGCTGCAGAGGTCATAGCAGCACCACCTGGGTCAGAACAAACATTTAAAGAAGTAGTATGTTAATACTTAAAGAATTTATTCATGCATTTTTTATAACTTCTAGCTTTTGTAGTTGAATGCAATGAATGGATCTCCAAGAGGGTGAGTCATCATACCCGTAGCTGATGCCAGTTTCCAGGCATTAACTTTAATTATTGATGCTTTCCCTAATAGACCTGATGGCACATTTTTAAAGTAAAGGTTCTGTCTTACTAAAGGCATGCCCTGCTGCTGGGCACACTGGCTGTCCCTGTCAGAGGTAAATGTGGAGCTTCCACTTGCTCTTTAAATTAAGGCTTTGCTTCTCAGTTTTTGTTCTTTAATAACTATGCTTTCGCCTCTAGGCTAAGGTGTCTCTGAAGTAGTTCATAACTGGAGAAGCAAACCAAGTGTGAATGGCTAGAAAGGTCTTTCAAAACCTGAGAAATTGCTTCAGAAGGCAGCATGATGCTCTGGTTATGGTTTCATGAGATTATTGAGCAGCAGCTTCCAAACTGATGTATGTGCCCCAAGAATTTTTAATGACAACATTTTGTGCTTCATAGTACCTCACATATTCAGGATTTGTTTCACCATTTTTTTAAACAGTACCTTTTTAGGCAGGTGGCTGGGTGTTCCTTTCATTAGATGGAAAAATATGCAGTGAAAGGTGCAATGACTCAGATATCAGGTTTAGAGTTAAATTTTGAGTTAAAGAATTCCTGGCACAAGTTGAAACCAAATTTATATCTTGTTTTATAATTAATAATTTTAATCTATTATTTTAATTAAATTAGTGCAAACTCATCTGTAAATCCTCTGTTCTTCACCTGCAGAAGATGTGCTGAGGTGAGAAAGAGATGGTGCAAGGTTATTTCTGGGTCTCAATAAGAAGTGCCTGGCAACAAATGACTTAATAAAATAGCTCTTAAATGAGATATAATAAAAAGAGAAACATAGGCAGGGAGTAAATCCTCTTCAGATGCTGGGCACCTTGCATTTGGGCAGCAGTAGATAGACCCCAGATGGATTTTCCCACAGGATGCCATGCAGATCCCCTCCATGGAGAAAGGTTTCGTCTTTCTAGACATTTGAACTATTATATGCTTTTCTGACAAGAAAACAGTTCTATTCATAAAGGACATCCATGCGAGAACTTCTCCCTGCACTTTTAGAGAAAGGCAAGGCCATGTAGGTGCCAGTACTGAGTGGGAGCTGCTCACAGGCTCCAGTGTTGCTGTGAGGTGGCTGAGGTTGTCCTGCAGCCAAGGGACACATGCAGCACAACCCAGCCTGAAGGCCACGCTGGACATGCAATGGGTTAACGACCTACTCAGGTTTGCCATCAAGTGGATCAGTAACTCCTCTATGTAGAGTGTTCTCCTGGTCAGGATGGATACATCCTCCTGCCTCAAACAGGTCCTCTTTTGTTTTGAGAGTGAATGACCACGCACAAGCTTTCATGAGCAAGGTTCAAACCGAGTCACATGTTTTGAATGCAGCATCCTTATGAACAAAACCTGAAGCTTGTGTGTAAGCCATCTCTCTCACTTTGGTGTGTTTTTATAAAAGCCATGAAGGGAAATGGAGTTACATGTGCATTATATTGTGTCAGATCAGCCACGGCACAGTGTAATTTTTTGTTAAAGGTAAAAGCATATAGAGGACAGTGATCATGAATGAAATAAGGCAGAATATCAGCAAAATCAACTGAAAAGGGAGTGGACAACCAGAAACCTTCAGATTTTAATCCTGCCATTATATTGTCATCCTTAACAAGCCTTTTAATATTGTACATTTGATTCCTCTTCTTAAAAACGAAGTAATTATGGTTCTTCCTTCTGAAAATTCTTGATTTCTTACAAACCCTTTCTGGGCCCATCTAGTTTATGAGTGGTGGTTAGAGTATGCAGAAATTCTAAGGATGTATTTTTTTTTAAGAAACTATAAGGATAATGGATAGATTCATGACTAAATATGATATAGTGGAGAAAAAACAGTGTGGCTTTTCTAAAGATAATTCCTGCCCCACAGAATTCTTGCGTTTCCTTGGAGGGGTCCACAGGCAAATGGATAAACATGATCTTGGCTTTTCAAAGGCCATTGACACACAAATCTAGGAGTAAAGTTTGTGATAAGTAACGACTTATATCTTCAGGTACCTAAATAATGTCAAGGAACTGCCCTTATGATTTTATAGTATCACTGTCTATGAACAACCTTCATTTAAACTAATTAACACAGCCCAGAATCCTGACACCAGCTTTGCTGTCATCAGACTTAGCGATATTTTGTTTCTTACTCTACACTTTTCCCCAGAGCTATAAGTTTAATTTTTTTCTTGTAGGATTTCATTCATATTCTTTCAGATTTACTATATGAAAAACACTGCACAAGATGCAACTTTCTAAGTTAAAATTTTCTTTAAATATCTGATTAAAATTAGACAATAGATAAGATTATCATCTATGTTCATTTTCTGTGGTTTTCTCTGGATGAACAGACAACTGCAGAGTAATGATAAATATTTTTGTATAGTGAGCCAAATTAATCTCTAATTTAATCATGTCCCTACCATAGAGATGCTGCAAATAAATTTACTTGTGACATTAAAAACAGTATTGATTTAATGAGAAATATGCCTCATTTGGAAAATGGAGATAAAAGTTAGGGTAGTGAAACCTGCATTTATGAAATAATAAATACAATAACAGAAACCAAAAAAGATAAGTATAACAGGGAAAATGATAGACTTTTTAAAAAGTACCTTCATTTTATGTTATGCTTACCTATTGTACCTGTTTCTTGTCACAATCACTTTTTTACGTTTGTATATTTTTTTAACATTTCTTTGTGTCAACATTATCACAGTTACCTTTCAGATATAAATGAAGGCACACAATGGCCATGATAACACAAAGGTATGTTCATTAGTAATTTAAACTGCACTGCTAGCTTGTTGCAAACAAATGAAAATGGGTAAAATTAGGTCCAACTTACAAATATCAGTCACTTTGAACTGAATTAAGATTTTGTTTAATTTTACATCGATTAAATGGGTACAAACTGTTGGAAGAGAAACTTCTATTAGTTTTAAAAAGTTCTTATGCCTCTAAAGTCACTAGAAGAAAAGAACCCATATTTTAAACTGAATTAAGTTTTTCAAGACAACACTTTTCATCTGTTTTACCAGACAAAAATACCAACTTTAGTTATCCTTAGAGCACAAAGTGTATGTAAGAAAGCAATCTGTTCTGCACTAATATTATGAAAAGAATTATTTTTTCTTGCTATCTGGATACAGTCCACCACATGCTCCCTGTTCCTCTAACTGGGTCTGTGTGGTCTTTCTTTACCATAACATCTCAATCACATCACATCGTAAGATGAGCAGGCAAACTTTTAAGATCTCCCACTCTTCGTGTTCCTGGGTGCACCACAAAGGATGGTGCCATTAGCCAGAAATGCCCACAGAAATGTGGTACTAAGGAGCATGGGTTTTAAACTACAAGAAATACATGGATTCCAAATCTGTATAGAAAAAGCAATGCAGCTCAAAAAAGCACGTGGCTACCCTCAAGTTATAATTATTCTTTCTGTTTGCTGATGTATTTCATTATATGCTTTTAATTTTTTCTCCATCTTCTCTGGTCTGTGTAGTAGCTTCCATAGGTGGCTAAGGGCCTGGTCCCAAACCAGGTTTCTCCTATTGTGAGGGCCTTGAACTGTGCGTCTGGTGGCGAGATCTCTACAGCCAGATCCGCAACAAGGTACTATGGTAACGAAACTGAGAGGAAGGTGGTTCCTGAACAACTTCCATGGCTCAACTGCTCACTCTGGCCTTCAGGTCTCACAGGTCCTTACTGCTCCTGTTTGATTCCCAAGCACCTAATTTCACCTGGGGAACTGTGCTAGCAAGTTCTTAGGTTGGTTTTATATCCTATAGCTTATGCTATGAATCGAAAAGAGCTGTGTAATCTCTGAAGGTGTGAGAACATTCAGAACATTGTTCAAGAACTAATTCCTGACCATTCTCATTTTGCTGAATCTGCTTTCGCTTTTTGATATGACTGACCTTCTTTCAGCCTTCTGAAGTCCAATATCTGTTCTGGGCCTTTTTTGACCAACCTCAGATAGAAACATGGTTGCCAAGGAGCATAAATCATGCCCATCCATAATGCTTAATGTTCCATTTAGTTTTGCTTTTAGATTTAAGCACATTATTAATGTATACTAGTAGTTAGAGCCACAGTGTGATGTGGCCTTACTTTTTACAGCAACTCAGTCAACCTTGGCTGAGGGAAAAGGATTTGTTCCCAGCATTATTTTTAGAAATGTGTTGAAACCTATCTTTAGACTTTTTCAATTTTTTTTTCCCCTAAAATAGTTATCTTTTTCTTAAAAAGTTTGGAATATGTCAGGCATTTTTAGCAGCAATTTGTGACTGAAATTGTTTATGTAATTTTTTTAAAGGCAAAAGATTTGAGCAAATAATATCTTTGTTTCATGCATAAATATAATAAAACTGCATGTTTTGTACTAAAAATAAAATTTTGAAGTAGAAGCTTTAACCTTTCATTCTTGGAATAGGTTTGGGTTTTTTGGTGAGACTAGGAGAGACTGGAGAGAAAGATGCTCAGATGCTCAGTTGCTACTGTCATGGATTCATGTCATCCTGTCCAAATTTCTTATGTTGACTTGTGTGTAAACAATATATTACTTGCGTGTAGTCAATTGCTTGTCCTGTCTCAGCAATCTCCCTTCTGCCAGCACGAGTTTGTGTTGGCCATGTGGGAAACTGAAACAGGGGCTTAATCCAAATTGAAACAGATCCAACAGCAGCAGGAAGCAATAAGCTCCCCAGATCAGTTTAGCCTCATAATTGCTTTTGCTAGCAAAAGGAGTGGTTGATGTAGATGCAGGACTTAGCAGCAGTAAAGGGAAATAAAATAACTTTTGGTTTATTTGATCTGAAAGTAAAAGTCTGGTGAGCAATCAAACTTCTAGAAATCAGGATTTGGGATGAAATCTTCCTTGTGTATTTGCATAGTACTCCAAACAGGAGAATCCTGACACTTTTAGTTCCTTCACATAAATGCAAATGGATTATGTCTTTTTTGGTTTACTACTTCCAAGCACTTGTTTTCAATATGCTGCCAAGTCTCCCATGCTATTCCATTCTAGAGTGCATTACGTTTATTCTCCTTAGTATTGCTGATTAAGTGATGAAAGATGAATGATTAAAATGATGGTAAAGGGATTGGGTGCACACTGAATGTCTTCCTATGTGAGAAGCAAAACAATATTTAGTAGGGGTCATGCTCTTTACTGTGTCTAAACACGTGTGGGGTTCCCAACAGTAACGTGGTTTCTTTCCATAAAGTTGCACTTTTTAATTAGGCAGCCGGTGACATCGTGGTGCCAAGATTACAGAAAGGATTTCCCAAGGCAGATAAAAGCTAGTGTCCATTTCATAACGAGTAAATGATGGAAAAAGTCTCATGACTGGGATCATGCTTACATGTTACAGAACTTATGCAAGCCCTGCTGGGAAGTTCTCTGCTCATTTTATAGAAAAGAAAATAACAAAGAAACCCAGAGAGACTGCTATCATCAGCAAGTGCCATAAATCTTCATGAGATTAAAAAACAGGATTACCTGCTAAACTAGATCCTAAGACCTTTCGCCTCCTCAGAACCCAACCCTGCTCTAGAACAATATGCTGACCCAGAACCTGCTCTAGAACCATAACCTAGAGCCCAATCTAGAACATCAGGTGAGCTAGGTGTAAGGATCGGTCTGGCTCATAGTTTAAACAGGTTTCGGTAATGTCCAGTGCACCAGGCGACTTGTGGGGGGTTGCAGGAGTAACTCAGCCTTAGATTGCCTTGAGGCCCTGTCTCTGCAGAGACGACCCCCATGGGGAGCTGTGTAGATAGCTCAGCCCTGAGTTGTCTGGTAAGCAGGAAACTAAACAGGGCAGTGCTGCATCATTCAAAGAACCGAAACCTGAGCTGAGCCTTGAAATTCCCCAACAAGTAGTATGCCCTGAGTCCCAATCAAACCACTATTAAATTGCGGGAAAGTAAAACAAAGTAACCTGGAGGATGTCTCTCTGACCCCAGGGGACC
>NW_010190399.1:57540-63427 GCF_000695765.1 Mesitornis unicolor | reverse complement strand
GACGTGATGATCTCGGAGGTCTTGTCCAACCAAGCAATTCTGTGATTAGTGGAGTAAACTCACTGTCTAATGTGTCCAAATGTATTTTGAGGGCATGCTTCCATCCTGTATGATACCATAATACTGTTCCTGTCAGCATGAAATCTTCGCTTTGAAAGTATTGTGATACTTAAAGAGTCATGAAATACCATGATTTTCCTTATTCATAACTGCAAAAATACTCTATGACACTTCTCAACAACTGATCAAGTTTTAGGGTACTGTGCTGTAACAGCCATCATTCCAAGCTTTGACACAGAGAAAACTCTATTTAAAAAAAACAAACCAACAACAAAAACCACAACAAACAAAAAACTAAACAATGTTGCAATAAGCATAAAAATAGATTAAAGACCTGTAAGGTCATGGTGAGGAAGTGTACAACATTGCCAGTGGTAAAGGCAGTAGGTCATGATGATGCGTGGTGATTCATCAGAAATGTTGAGACTTGGCAGTGGTATTTGGGGAGCTGGGAAGCCTTGGACGAAATCCAAGGATTTCACTACATGATTGCTTTATGAGTGCTGTAGGAGATACACCCCTTGGTTCCTTGCTCCACAAGCTTTAGGCAGAAAAAGAATGAGTGCAGTCTGAACAGATGACTGCTGCTGTCATCTCCTCTAACTGGTACCCACACGGCATCCTGCCTTCCCACTAAGAGGAAGACAAGTTTTCAAGAGGTTAAAAAAAACCTCTGCACAATGGTTAGCTTTGGATGGAGTGAATGTTCAAGCAGCTTTCACATTGGGCAGATAGATTTTTACCTGTGCTATTTGTAAATTGGCCCCCAGTTGTCCATGTTCACAAGCCAGAAAAGTACATTGCTACATTTTGCATTGTCATAGGCTATCAAAGAGCTGGTAAGTGGGACATTTAAAATTTCCCTTGTACTATACCTGTGATAGCATTGTATAATGAACAGGATTCATTGGAGAGTTTGAGCAGCCTGCATGATTTTGCAAGAAGAATGATTTTCATGGGTAATTTTTAAAAGGAAACGAAACAGAAACCTCTAAGTCCCAAGCCCAAGAATTCTACATCAGGCAAAAATAGCAAGACCTTTTATGTCTAAAGGAATTACTGTTTCCAACTATTATTACAGAATGTGATAAAATAATCTAAACAAGGAATGCTCTTGCACTATCCAAACACTTGCTAGCATGAAATCTCTACAGCACTGACTGAAAGGACAAAAAGTATTGCAGAGTAATCCCAACACTTCAACAAATATAGTGAGTTGAAAAGGAATTTACAAAAGCAAGAATTTCTTCTTCCATGACCCTTTTGTTACCTTTTGGTCCATTCAGAGTGACAGCAGAGTTACATTTTTGATGATGTTTTCTCTAATAAAGTTCCAGTCAGCAGAAACCACTGTGCCACAGTGTGTAGAGCAGACCTCAGACTAATCTAACCTCTTTTGATGTGATAAAAGACACAGCTCAGGTGGAGGTGTAGTATTGCAACCCAGGATCAGGTACCTCAGTGGAGATTTTGCCAATGAATTCAATGGGAGGGGAGAATAAAAGAAGTTCAGGAGGAAAAGACAGGCTTTTCCTGCATCAGCTCCCACCATTCAGCAGTTTTAAGTCAATGGAGGACATTTACTTCCATTCAGTGATTTTCAGCTCAGCATCCCACAATAACAGTATGCAAGCTAGGATGGCAGCCCAGCTTTACCTTTTCATTTCCCTGCTACTAGCAATCAATTTGCCATATTTTGGTGGCAAAACTTAGCTTTCCTCACCTTACATTAGTGGTTCTTTGTTCCAGATATGAAAGATGGAGACCCTTAGAGATTGCCAAAGCAAACATTGTAGTATAGCCTCAGAAGCTTTGAGGGTAAGCATCACTTTTTCACCACCAAGTGTCCCATGACTAACAGAGCTGAGACAGACTGCTTTCTGTACATCACCCTTCCACAGCACAGGTATGAGTGGAGTGTCATAAAGTAGTACATTATATCCTGAATTATTACCATATCCTAAGAAAGTAATTTCCTTATTACAGGAAAGGAAACTTACTCAAATAGAACATACATTTCTTTCCTCTTACAGTATCTGAAGAGTATATTTAGTCAAAGTTCTCCAGATTCCTGACATTTATGCTTCAGGTATTTTGGAGGTTTTGTGGGTTTTGATGCTTTAAAAGAGCAAGAAAGACACACTTTCAAGCTTGTCCTTCGCATAACTGCTTCTCACATAATATTTTATTCCTCTTTTAATAATTTGGTAAAGAAGGTGTCCTCATGGTTAGTCTGTTTTACCAACCTCAATGAATAAGTACTTAGACTTCTAAGAAAAAGAGACCTAGGCAGGTATACTTAATTTACAGATGAACATGTGTCTGTGCATGTGTATCTGTTCATCTGTTTCGTAACAGCTTTTCAATTTATAAGCCAGTTTCAAGTAGTGCTGGTTGTGGCATAGATAACACTGATATCAATGTTTTTGAGTTGTTTATTTGACCATATGTCAAAATGTTACAAGAGACTCCTGTTTGGGATATTATTTTATCTTAGGTATATAATGCAACTTTATTTATATGTTAAAAAAATCAAGAACAATTTTAGATGTGTAATTATTTTTGTAAAGAATGAAGTTTCCTTTTACATATTTAAAACAACTAAGCATTTATTTTATTTAAAAGTGTTCCCTATGAGCACACTAGTGCCTTGAATTTACATATTTTTTCCTTATTTTTAATACTGTGTCTCTTTTTTAGCTTGCCCATTATCCCTTTCCCATTATATCTTAAGAAACATCTAGCTAACAGCTAATTCAAGCTATGATGATGGCAACTAGCTCCAGCATGTCCTCTTTAAATTGCCTGAGCTCACTTTTAGCACATATTTCCACGCAAATCACTCTTCCATTTTTGCCTTACCAGACTAGCACAGAAGAAGGTTTTATCAGATGAAAACACTAATGAAAAGAAGTTAATGGTGTAACAAGCAAGAGGAAAGTGTGCAAAAGGAATACCATGTCCTACAGTCACTAGACAGTCAGTTTGTCAGTGCAAACTCAAAGAAATAGATACAGCGGTCAAACTGTATTTATTGGTCATTCCCTATTTTCAGTGGTTGTCTTTACTTAGGACTAGAGCTCTACACAGCTCAGCTGCCATGCAAGTGTTTTGGTGGGAGTTCTTTGTAAACCTTCAGTACGAGCTTGAGCTCAATAACAGAAACATGCAGTGGGTGATGGTGTGTTACACTGGCTGATGATATGTTACAACGCTCCTCAGACCGCAAAGAGGTATCTGAGCACTTCTGCATAAACTGGCTTCAGGAGTCATAACACAAAATTTTTACTTGACAGGTGTTCTATATATAACTATATAGAATTACAACTTATATCGACAGGTGAGATGGATTTCAACTCCTGATTAAAATACTAAAACTTTGGAATCTACAGGTTGCTGTGTGTGAGGTAGGTATTTAAGCACCCAATACAGTCAGTGCAGCCTGGAGAACTCATCCGCTCACCTTAAAGGAGACAACTACATTTGATCAACTAAGCTAAATCTGATTCCAAGTCAGCTTAATCTAGTGGTGAAGGTATATGTTCCTGAATGTGTATATACATTTTTAAATTTGTGAATACACACACACACACACAGAAGTGTACAGAGCAATCATTCTTTTCTTCTGGTCTCACATGACCACTGGGGACAATGTTCCACACTTTTCATAGAAAGTGCACTTTGTCATCTATACAAATATTTCTGACTCTTCTTCCATGTTATTCCCATTCCCCTACAAAGGCTCATCTGCCTGCACAGAGGGGCGCAGCCTCTTGCACACTGTAACCTTCACTTCCTACAGATACAGGTCTTTGGCTCAATACTACTCTTCAGGACACTGATCCACCCACTAGGAGCTGTCTTACAGGAATGGCACTCCTCATCTGAAAAGAGGCTTACTCAGATTGCTCCTTCAGGAGCAAAATGTGAGCCCTAGATTCAGAACCTGTCTTCATTTTCTTTTAGCCAAGTTAGGCACATCCCCTTTCTTCAGCCAGAACTGGAGGGGGTTATTTCAGACTGAGCAGCAACATATGTTAATAAATTGTGTTTAGAGGTGTAAATTCCACTACTAGGGGAAAAAGAAAGAAAAAAAGGCCTTTGAATATTTTAAAGCTTTTATCTTAGTAGCCACACTTCTACCCACAAAATCTCCTCTGTAATTGGCTTTTATGTGGGCCTGCTAATGTGTTCTGAACTCCCATCTCTTAACTACGGGGTAGCAGCTATTCAACAGACTGCATTTTCAACACCTTTATCAGTACAAACAAACCCTTAGGTTATTTAGCAAATAAATAAAAAAAACCCAACAAATAAACAAACCCAAAACCGAGCCAAACCCACAATCAGACATTAAAACATCCTGTTGCTCCTAAGCATCAGTTCTTCACTCACCAGTTCAGAATTTCTTTCTTCTCCTTTGGGTTTCCAGCTGCCCACAGGGCAGCTGACAGGGATGGCTTTGCAGCACAGCATGGAGACACTCTTTGCTTGTGCCAGCAGAAACAGTGAGAAGTGCTCGATCCCGAGTTTGCTTTGTTCCTTCCTGAAAGCAATAAGCAGGAGGGAAGGGCTGTTTGGCCAGCTTTGCTTTTGCATCCCATCTCTGCTTACCCAGACAGGCTTGCAATGGCAGAGTGGTGCCTGTCTGCTGGCCTGTAGCATGGGAGCCCCACAAGATCCACAGCAGCAGTTCCACTTGCAAACGTTCACTTCAAATGTGAGACATCATTTCAGGATGGACAGGAGATCATGAGAAGGAAACAAGAAACTTTAATACTATTTCAAAGATAGAAGCGTGGCATTCTTGTAAGTAACAAGCAACAGGATGAGAGAAAATGTCTTCAAGTTGCACCGGTGGGTGGGGGAGGGGTGGGGTTTAGATTGGACATTAGGAAAAAATTTCTTCACTAAAAGGCACTGGAATGGCTGCCCAGGGAAGTGGTGGAGTGACCGTCTCTAGAGGTGTTTAAAAGAAGGGAAGTTGAGGTTCTTAAAAACATGGTTTACTGGTGGACAGGTTATGGTTGCACTCAATGATCTTAAGGGTCTTTTCCAACCAAATTATTCTAAGATTCTATGACAGCAAATGAAATGCCTTGAGCAACATTAACACAGAGCATGCACTGGATAAAAAACCCACCAGGCAGAGTTGGAAGTTAGGAGAAAGACTCTGAAACTCACCCCAGTTTATTCCAATGAAGTCCTGGGTGTTATGACATTGTTGTAAGGGGTGAAATTCTTTCACACACTAAGCAATGTGGAGGACTGCGGTCCTGTGCAGGACTACAGGTGGTGTTTGTTTATGGCCAGCTTTACACATAATGCAGCCCTTCTCCAGGAGGTGTCTTAAACTGCATCACAGATGGCTTTACATGGTACATGTGCAATATATCACACACTTTGCTTGTGGGACTTCTTCCTCTAAGGACAGATCAGAACAACCTACTTACCACAGTCATAATCCCCTATGCATCTTCCTGCCTGTGAAATATATTTCTCCCATACAATTTAAGGGAACAGAAACGATCAGAAAGATCTGGTGCAGCACTAGTCCAGAGACAGCCTACAATGGGCTCAGCAGAGGAATCTGTAAAGGACACATGCTATGCTCCTGTAGTAGAGGAGTTTGAATTGTAGGTCAAACACGCTGGCAGAGGCCGTGGTAGGCCAAATTCAGACACCAGTTATCCAAAAGCAAAGGTGTTTGATGTAGCCCACTGACCTGTTGGGAAGCAAGAAAGGTGTACCTGATAAGGCATTGATCCAAAGTCCTTTACTAGAATCAGGACAAAGGGTGAAAAGAATTTACAACAAAGCTGCAGTG
>NW_010190399.1:0-57509 GCF_000695765.1 Mesitornis unicolor | reverse complement strand
AGACACCTCCTACACTGTAAAGATGAGGGGGATTAAAAAAAAAAGTATGTTTGTGTTATCCAAAGTAAAACTGAGCATCAATGTAGTTATTAGATGCAAAGAATATGTGTGTTGTATAAGAAACAGAGCCCTGATGTACCTGTGACTTAAGAGATCAGGTGAGGACCCAGTAAATTAATCTCCTGATATCATGCCATAAATAAAGCTGACATAAACTTGTCACCCTACACCTCATGAGGACCAAAGCTTTGCACTAGGTAGTGCAGAGACGACACAGCTAATAGCTACTGGTCTTATTGTTAAAGCACTCAAGACTGCTGGAGTGGAGTTCCTGTAGAGCAGACTACAACACACTCCATCACTAAAAGTCGACATCACTTGTTTACAGTTATTTATGGGCAACACAAAAGGAGTAAAATGTTCTTTTTCTTTCTATTTGGGATGAGTTTTTCTCCCTGCTGAGTAGATGAAGCCCTTTTAACCTCACAGATGCAGAAGCCTACTTCTCATCATGAACATCAGATGCAATAATGTGGCCAACATCTTTCCATAAAATGTGTGCTCAGTGATACACCAAACTGCTGTTTTGAATGGGTGATACGTCCACTGGAGAAAACTGCATATAAAAAGACTCTATTAGCTGGAGCCTTTGGATATGCAAGAATAACAGACAGAACCCATTGGTGTGAACACACATCAGGAGTTCAGACAGAATGAAATTTATGAAGCAAGGACACAGTTTCTACATTTTCCACTTATTTTAAAGAGTACCATGCTCCAAAGCTGCAGAGCTGTTCTTTAGTAAAGCTGCTCTGCTAAAATGATAAACAAAATCTGTTTCTTTGAAGCCAGCAGGAGTCCTTGAAGATCATTTCAGATGCAGTGTGAGTCGTGCAAGGAATGATCTAAGGCCTTGATCACAACACATAGGGAGGGACTGAGTTACTAGTTACCTATAAATATAAGTAAGCTGTGTAGGACCTAAGGATTTTTATACAGCCCAGTTGTTAAGGGTGAAGTGGACAAGTTTCGATAGTAACAACAGGTCTGGGAAAAGGTGAATCCATGGAGAAAGGTCTGACTCTTTAATTAGAGCACAAGCAAATTAGGATTCCTTGGCTGAGGAAAAGACAGCTCTTGTGATGGGATTTGGAAATAGTCAAGAGTAATTATCAAGCGGTTGGCTTCTACAAGTAACTGTAGAGGAAAAGCCAAAGTTTCTATTTTCAGTGTTCATTTAATATAACCCTTTATTCTGTTTGCAGCCCACATGATGACGCAACATCCCTCCATTTATATTCCCAGATTTTGAATCATAAAAACATTAATTCACCTCTTAATTATTCATTTAGGAGTTTCTTTGTTGGGCTCTCAGGAGTACTATATTAGGCATTTCTTTTTTAAAATGCAGCTTTAGAATGTAAGAGGAATGAAGAGTTAGACTCTTTTGTAAAACTACAGAGGATTTAAAGTGAAAACCATATGAAAATAGACAAACCTTCAATTAAAAAATGAGTTTCCAAAAACACAGACTGCTAGACTAAAATTTCATGTTCTTTGCATGTCTCTTTTCAAATATGTATCTAGTATTTCCAGACAAAAATGGAATAGTAGAAAGAAAAGTGTGACTTCAGAACATTGTAAAAATATGTAAGACTTCAACAAAATTCTGATAGGTATATAAAACAATGGTTTTTCTTTTCATATCTCAGAAAGATTTTGTAAAAAACAAGGATATATTAGCTTTGGAGTTTTTTAGCTCACATTTCACAATATGATCAAGAGTCTCTGTGAAGTTTTTTTGAGGACAAATTTTGTTATAGAGTGACTAAAATAGATCTTATTGCCTTGTAGTCCTTAGTCACAATAAAGAAAAATATACAGTAAGAACAGTGTAACAGACAGTAAGAACTGTGCACTCTATGTCTTTTATACTACAGTGTTAATGCTAGTTTAGATCTGTCTGGAAGCATACTTCATAGCCCTTTATTTAATGGCACTCTCACTCTTTTCAGTTTCATTACATTCAGTGGGGCCCCCAGTACAAGAAACCTATTGGAGTAGTTCCAGAGGAGGGCCATGAAAATGATCAGTGGGCTGACACCTCTCTCCTATGAAGACAGACTGAGAGAATTGGGGTTCAGCTTGGAGAAAAGACTACGGGGAGATGCTATTAGCAGCCTTCCAGTACTTTAAGAGGACCTACAGAAAAGATGGACTCTTTTTGAGGGAGTGTAGTGATAGGATGAGGAATAAAGGTTTTAAACTGAAAGAGGGTAGATTTAGTCTAGATATTAGGAAGAAATTCTAATGTGAGAGTGGTGAGGCACTGGCACAGGTTGCCCAGGGAAGTTGTGGATGCCCCCTCCCTGGAAGCGTTCAAGGCCAGGTTGGACAGGGCTTTGGGCAACCTGGTCTGGTGGGAGGTGTCCCTGCCAATGACAGGGGGGTTGGACCAGATGATCTTTAAGGTCCCTTCCAACCCAAACCATTCTGTGATTCTACCATTCTTTAATGTTCAACCTCTTTCCAACTCCAAGAGACAAAGTGACATCGCACAGTACTGAAGGTGCAGCAAAAAGAGGTTCCAAGGAAATTTGGAGAGTCAGGGATTGCTTCGAAGCAGAATGACAAAAATAAGACTACAGGCTTGACTTTTAATTTTTTCCTTGACAAACAGTCTTCAGTTATTCACCTAGTCATATTTTCTGAATGAAAGCAAAATCAGCCATCATAATCTACTGGAAAAACCAATACAGTTCCCTCAAACCTCTGCTCCCCTAAGCACTTAAATAATAATCTTAGCTGAGCTGCTTCTGAACCTTGGTAAAGAAGTTTGTAAATCTGGATGTGATTAATGATGTACTTCTTTCTTGAAACAAAGATATTGAAAAGTATGGAACTCCTTTTCAAAGATCAAGGGATTTCCAGTTACAAAACAAAAAAAGCAGAAAAGAATCTAACTTAGATAATCAATAGCCTATTGACTTTTCTACAAGGATACATACACTGTAACATCTTGCAGGTTTACCTCCTGGGTTTGTTTACATGCAACTTTATCATGCCATTGCATAAGTGTAATTTTATGGGCAACTATGTGATATGCATTAAACCTTTTATTAAACATCAGATTACTCTTCGTACATATAGCATGAGAATAGATCAAAACGACAAGGTCAAGCATCTCTTAAGTGACATCACACTGTGGGTGTATTTATGTAGGGTTTTTTCCCTTTCTGGAAACTGGAGGCTAGACTATTTTGCCAAAGTGTTGTGACAAAGGAAGCACCTCCATTAGAGAGAAAATTACAGACCAGGCTGAAAGCTATACTTTATTCTTCAAGCAGACCTAGGTGACCAGCTTGTGGTTTTATCCCTAATGAAACACAAAGAAAATTGCATGGCACAGTATGTATTCTATTTCAAATTGGAAAGCAGGCTTCTTCAGGTAAACTGTAGTTATTTATTGCTATACCATACACATGTATAATAAGCCTGCATGTATGTACAGCATTGAGACTTCTATCCATACAGATTATATCCATCTATACATAGGTAGGTCTACTACATTTAGTCTTTTTGGGTTACAATAACAATGCAAAGAATGTGTGGGGGAAGGCCTTATACTGACAGTGGTTGAAAAAAAGAGAAGTGAATAAAGTGGAAATGCTGTGCTTACCAGCTCCCACTGTTCAGGCCACAGAGGGTCACTGAACTGCAGTTCATTTCCTATTCCACTCTCTGACTCCAACACTTTGAAGACTGCTGTA
Organism: Mesitornis unicolor; assembly: GCF_000695765.1. Taxonomy (NCBI): domain Eukaryota; kingdom Metazoa; phylum Chordata; class Aves; order Mesitornithiformes; family Mesitornithidae; genus Mesitornis; species Mesitornis unicolor. The sequence goes on along the minus strand of NW_010190399.1, from coordinate 53,739 downwards.
GGGATGTAATCATTCTTCTTGTGCTCAAGTGAAAACCACACAGAAAGATCAGTCATTTGCCTGCTCTGTTATTCACCCTCTTCCTCTTTTCATTTTTTTCTGCTGTTTTAATGTAATTGTAAAGATCACAATTTCTTTGAAACAGTTTGAAATTTAGATTTATTAGTTAAAAAAGATATTATGACAGCAGCTGATTACTCTCTGAATCCTATATGTTACACACTTCACAGACTTAAGCTCCTCCAGTGGTATCTTCAGTATTTGTGGTTTGGTTTTTTTTTGAGGTTTCAATTCTCAATAAAATTCATTTTCTAGAAGCTCTGGTTTATTCTGAACAATGTATATTATCAATCACTGGTAACAAAAAGTATCATCAATAACAAAAATTTAGGTCCAAAGTTACAAACATAAACACAGGACAAGTGGACACGAATATAGTGAAAACTTAATATTTAATTTCTAATATTTTATAGCAATGGAATGATATGACACCCTAGATAAGATTATTTTAGTATATGTGGTGGAATTATTTGCTTTAGAAAAAGAACCTTCTTTCTTTCATTTTTCTTCTCTTCCAGTGTAAGACCACAGACATTGAGGTCACTAAACAGTTGGGTGATGAAGGACAGATGATGGAGATAGAACACGTGTGTTTGGCTGCAGTGATGAAAGAAGGGGGAGACAGGGTCATTTAAACATGACTTCTTGTAAGACTGCACACACACTACCAACATGCTATTTTCCCTGGTAGTAGGCCAAGTCCTAACACCTACAAGTCAGGCCAAATAACTGTGCTTTCATGGTAGTGATATGGAGCAGTGTGTCTTCAAGCTGCTGCTGAATAAGCCTCACTGCATAAGGCTGAGTAAGCCTCATGGCACAATCATGTGGTAAGACCCATTCTCACTCTGTGGAACCATGATGTTACTGAGCTGCTGACTACAGAGTCTCAATCCAAGAAAGCCCTTTGTCACTGTTGTTGACCTCATGGTCACCATGTTTGGTTCTTTTGAGCACGGAGCTACTAGACCCAGTCCAAAACAGAGTTCAGACACAATGTCAGCACATGAAACAGAGGAATTTGGGAGAAAAGGGAAGTGGTGTAGGATGTGCAGGAGCATGGGGCTAGGCTTTGCCTCTCATTCTCTGAGTCTGCCTAGGGAATGGATTACTTGTTGCATATTGTGGCCACACACAAACTCTTGATAGGGCAAACCCTGTGTCTCAGAAATTTTGGTAATTCTGTTCCCAGTTCAAGAAGGACAAGGAACTACTGAAGAGAGTCAAACACAGAGCAACTAAGATGATGAGGAGGCTGGAGCATCTCCCATACGAGAAACACACCGCCTAGAGAGATTGTGAAGTCTCCTTCTCTGGAGACATCCAAAACCCACCTGGACGTGTTCCTGTGTGATCTTCTCTAGGTGATCCTGCTCTGGCAGGGGGGTTGGACTAAATGATCGTCAGAGTTCCCTTCCAATCCTGACCATGCCATGACTCTGTGTGATTCTGTGATTTCTCTTGTAGCTGAGACATCTAGCTGCCTGATCTGCAAAAAGCAAGAGAAAATGCAATAAAATAAAGACACAGAACAGAAAAATGGTAGTGGCTTCACTGCTGGAAAAAATTCTTCAAGCATTAGTAAAAGGGTGTCCATTTCTACTTACTGTGAACATTTGTCCTTGTGTTACTTTAATTCACTTAGTTGCATTAGGAAATCATCCCCCAAGCCCATGGAACACCTGAAATGTTCATTCCCATAACACAGCAACAGGCTCTTAAAACATTTTTAGTAGACTATTGTTCTTACAATTTTTACCACCCCTTGTCAAAATAAATCAAACCGTGATAATCTCCACAAGCACTTTAAAAGGATTAAAATTATGGGGAATCATTTTATATACTGAATTACTTTGTATATTTCTATTCTCTTGAATGAGAGGGGAAAATGAATTGGAAATCAAAAGAGGGAATTGCTCTTTTGATATCAGCATTTTCTTTTCTATGGGTGTAATTAAATAGATCTTAGAAGAGTGAGACACAGAAAGGAGGGAAGAGGTAAGAAAGGAGAAAGGGACAAAAGGAGGTGAGAAGAAAAAGTATTTTAAGGACAGAATTAAAATATTTACATAGATTATTCATCTATGAAAGACACAGTTCATCATGTTCTCATCTCAGGATTGCCCTTGTCTGCAGAAGACCACAGCCATGCCTGGAGAACTGTCTGAGTGACTTCCATGCTGCTGGCCCTAACACCTCACATAAAAGTGGCAGTCTGGATGGTGAGGAGGCAGGAAGGAGGACAGGAGACCAGAGAGTGCACAACTGGACCATTCCTACTGCAGCTTGACTGTTCTATGCTGATGGACCAGTTCCCAAGGCAGCTGGAACACAGGAGAGTGCACACACAGCTGCTCTGAGCTCTTACTGGTCTCAGGTACCACAGTTGTTACCTACGGGGGCTTATGCAGCGGAGCTGTGCTCAGCAAATGCTCAGTGCATCATCAAATCTAGGCTGCTAGAATAACCCCTCATGTTTTCAAGCAGTATATTTTTATAATATCAACAGGAAGGACCATAAGTGGATGCTAAGTGAAATTATTTTGTTTTGCATATGTGAAATCTGCACTGCAGATATTTTCCTTATTTTATTCTTATACAGCTTGCTTTTAATTTTTTATATTATACATCCCAATGCTCAAATGTCTTGGGCTACATCCTACAGTTCTTTGAGGAAGGAAATAATGTGTCACTGGGACAGTGACAAGTTACCTAGTCTTATCTGAGAGGGTAAAAAAAAAAAAAGTTTGAACACTGCTAGCGTGGTAGACTAAGTGGCTGGAAAGTAAGGTGCAGGCACTAGGCAGTATTAGGCAGTTTGCCTTTTCTCTCTTTTCTTCCACTACTCCATTTTAGGAAAGGTTCATATAATAATGTCTAGTTCACTGGCCATTCAAGATTAGGTCCGAGCAAATGCTTCTCCGTAACTTCTAATTTTTTTAGAGCAAAACATGTGTATAAGTGAGATAGAAACAGTGGAGAGAAAGAAAGAAGAAACTACCCAGACTGCAGTGAACATCAAGATGCCTCTTGCAATCTCTATGTAACATCCACTCCTGAGAATTTCTGCTCTGGCACAGAAGTAAAACATTGCTCAACAACACATTTATTTTTCCCAGACTTCCTCCTTCTTTCATTTTGGTGTAAAAATTGAGATATATCAAGCATTCTAAGTACCTCTAGATTCAAAAAATCAGGAGAAAAAACTTTTCCTTTCCTCTTTAAATCTTCCTTCTGCCACACCATTAATTTTATGCAACAGAAGAATGTGTGTAGGAATGCAAAATGTCTCAAAAAACTCAGAAATGAAAAAATCAAGCTGAAAATGGTGTGGTGAAGCAACATTTGTGAAACCTGAGTTAAGACCACATGCTATAAGCAATGACATGTGGCTTGCCCTTTTTTCTATCTGATAGGTGTCTATCTTTTAAAAGAAAGGGTAGAAAGTGGGTTTACTTTGATATAACAGAGCTTTTAACCTACCATTGAAGAAATGATGGTTCAGGAACTTGAGTATATATATTTTCAGATAAAGAAAAGGATTTTGAGAGATATATCAAATGTATCTCACTATGAAAAATAAAATCTAGTAGCCCTACTTAGTTAACTTTCTCTAGCCATAAAGAAAAGTGTCCACAAGTAGCTAAGCTAGGAGGAAAAGTCAGGTATGAAGCTGAAAAGTTGAACTGTAAAACAATTTGAAAAAGTTAAAGATAAAGATCCAGGGGAAACCTGAATTTTATCCAAAGCATAAAGGAGAGTTTATAACTGGCGAAATCCCCTCTTTACTTTGCACAGGAGATATCAAGTAACGAGAGCTATTCTGACAGGAGGTGAATGATAGAGTACATTTCCTAGGGATTCAAATGAAGGTTCATTTATAATATTTGGGTAGAAGGCAGCTCCCACTGAGGGAAAATGGTACTCAAAATTAAACTCTTCCACTGAAATGTTCTGTCAGACTGGGATTTGGATTGGTGTATGGCAAGGACAATATTCCAGTTTGGATAATCACTGATATTTGCTTTAAATCTGAGTGGGAAAAGTGACCCTCCAGAGGAAGAGACATACACACACAAACACACACACTCATAAAATACCTGAGGATTCCAGGAAGCAGATTTCCCCTTTCGTGCATATTTTTTTTTAATCAATTTATCTGGCTGCCTGGTAGCAGCAAGGGAAACAGGGAATTAGGTGGTTAGGCACTTATCTGTTTGGAGATCTGTCTGATCCATTTCTATGCCAGACTTTTTCAGGCAACTTTTCCTAGTATTTCTGGGAAATATTAGCAGCATTTTGCCCATTATCTTGTACAGTTTTTGAAGCACTGAATGCAAGAATTTTCCTCATAGCAGGTTAAAATCTGTGCAAAGATTTGCTTTCATCAGAACCTTTGAATTCTCTTCTTACTGTGTCCATACCCTCTTGTGCTGACTGACCATACTGTTCTGGTGTTTATATTTTACAAAACGGGTAACTTAGAAACAGAACAAGTGGATCGAAAACGATATTCACTGAGTGAATTATACTTCTGTGGGAGTGACTTGTCCAATGGAACTGGATTCAACTTTCAGCCAAACAGCAAACTGAAGCAGAGACAAAGGAACAATAGAAAGGAAGCTAATTTATATTCACATACCTAATGCCTCATGCCATGGCTTGAAAAACTCCCACTATCGTGTCTCCTTAAATATTTCATAAACTGTGAGAGAGTTAGAATCATTCTAATACTTATGGATGGATGAAGAAGAAGTAATTTCCAAAAACTATGTGCTGTCTTTCTAATGAGTCTTACTGATAAAACCTTTAGAACAGAAAGAAAGTGAAGAGCAAGGAGATAAGAAGGAGTTAGAGACCAAAAATGTATTAACGGAAGGGAGGAAGTGCTGAAATTGCTGAGAAAATTCAGGATGCAAATGAAATCCAGTAGAATCTCAAAGTAAATTACTGGTTTCAACATCCCTATAGCACCACCCTGTACATAAAGGATAAACGTGAGAATGCTCAGTTTTGCAGAAGGGACAGAGACAACCTCACTCCGCAAAGAAATCCATTACAGTAGTAACCTCCAACTCCAGATAGGTTTTGTAATACACTTTCTTTTCATAAATCTTGAAAATCCCAGGATAACAAAATGCTATTTTCATTTTTGGAAAGGCTTGTTTCAGGAGTCTTATTTACAGTTTTTTCCTCTTATTTCTTCCTGATGAGAAATGCTGTATGGATGGGAAGATAATTAGAAACACAAAGGAACAAAGATAGAAACAAAAATAAAATGCTAGGTGACATTTTATTTCTCTCTTAGGTGGAGAACTTGTTCTTGCTTTACTAGAGCTCATACTTTAGGACAGTAGGAAAAGTAATTCATGACAACTTACGTGGTGAGTTTTTTTCCCCCCCATATAAAGAACAGTCTATACATAGAAATCTTTCTGAAGAATATAAGAAGCAACAAGTAGTACTAAAGAAGAATATATATTAATCAAGATTCATATCTGATCAAATGTGCATCTCTTTATACACAAAAAGAGAGAGGAAAAAAAAAGCATTCTAGATTAATGGCTTACATACACAGAGGAACCATGCTCATACTACACTTATTTTTTTTAAATTTAATGAGCATAGCTATGTCAAATAGAACTTACACTCAACATGTTTAATTAAAATATTTGCATACATGAGCGTGTACATATTTACACACGTGCACGCGCGCGCACACACACACACACACAGGAAAAATAAGCAAGGAAATTCTTTCCGATAGCCAGTTTCAAGAATACAACTGTTCTCCTGTGCTAGAAGCTGTTGCCAGCCAAATAAAATATGAGTGTTCCACTAGGAAATGGTTAGCCAAACAGAAAGTGCAATGAATCTGCAGCTGATGAATATAAGGATTTCTCCATTAAATCCCCTGTGTCAGAAATTATTATAGAGGCTTTCTGTAGTTTAGGACATTCCCAAGACTGGTTACTCAGTGTTATGTAAATGACAAATGGTTAGAAAAAAATATCTTGGAACAGATGAATAAGGCATTTGGTTTGTAGGAAAAGGGATCAATATAGTTTTGACTAGAGGCTTGAAGTAGCTTCTTGTGTTAAAAATAACAACGCTACAGTAACTTTCCTATGGCTATCATTATATCAATTTACAGGCATTAAAATATGTTTTAGCAAATGTAAAGAGTTACAAGGTGTTTCCTTGCAAAATGGAGGGACTAAGTTTCACTAATTTTTCACTTTTTACAAAGCATTAGTTAGTACATTGATAGCAGAATGATTACCTTATATTACCATAATTCTCATTCTTCTAGTATGAATGACTGGGAAAACTAGAATGACGCATAGTAATACTGATTCAGCAACTTGACAGGGCTTAGTGAAAGTTATCTTTAGGTTTTTTTGTGTTATACTTTAAAGAGGCTACAAACAACTGAATTTACAGGCCCTACACAGATGTGTGTAAGGAAGATTGAAAGAAGGTTTTTCTGTTCACCACCCACACCCCACACACAAACCAAATGCAAGAAGTTCCCAAAGAGCTGATGAGAAGTTAAAGCAGTGCAGATCACCAGGGAGTGGCATGCAAAATGCAGTCCCATTGTGTGCTGAGAATTAAAGGGAAGGAGAGATATTTTTGACATACATCAGTCAACTACAGTGTCTCATGACTTGGGAAGAGTAGTGGTGTGGTGAATGTAGCTAAATACTCATAGAGGAAGAGAAAAACTCAGTGCACAGTGACTCCTTTTTGGGCACACAGATCTCAAATGTCTAATCTGACAGTTCTCAGTTCGTATTCAAATGCTGCTGAAGTCACTGGGAACCCAAATAAAGAATATGTAACAAGAATTTCAAAATCTGACCTTAGAATAGGCAATTCAGTAAGGTTCTTCTCATTTCCCTAAGTTGTATTTTCTATTTGTGCATTTATGCATAGCCCACTTACCACTGGAACATCCACGTATTTCTTTTTTCAGATGTTCTGTAAGTCTTTGAGTAGGCTCTTTTCTCAATAGCTTGTATGCTATTTTTAACCCCTCAGTGAATTCTGTGTCTCTAGTCTTTTTATAGCCGCTTTATTAGCCTTCAATACAGTTAATCCGTTTGTATAGTACACCTTTAATACAAGAGGACTAGGGCAGCACATGGTTTTCCAAATGTGGTCTCACTGGCTTCTTACATAGTGCTAGAATATTCCCTCTGATTTAGATTCAATACTTCCATTTATACATGCCTCAGTTTTACTTGCTTTTCCTTTTTTTTTCCTTTTCCCCCCCCTTTTTTTTCCTCAACTGCAGTTAAGCACCAGCCCAACTACTTCTGAGTCTCATTCATCACCCTGTCCCTCCCTCCCACTTCCCCTACTCCCATCCTGCACTAACGAGTGTATGGTCATGGGCAGACTGTGCTTTTTGGGTTCAGCATAATTCAAACACTGTTTAGTTCTTCTGACTGCAATTTTGCTGTGGTATGGATCAGATTATCACCAGAGCTGAGTGAACCAATTTGGATTAAATAAGAGAACCATTCCTTGCCTCACACAGATCTTCGTTTGAAGTTTGAAAATGTCAGCTTAATTTTTATTCACCTGCTGCTCACTTCCTGGTTTTGGTCAGGACTGGAAAGCTACCATATTAGGAGAAATTATGCTCCTTTGATATTTCCACATGAAATGGAAAGAGGAAATGGGAGATGAAGGATGGTCTTGTGGTTAAAGAAGCTGAACAAGAGCTCTTGAGATAAAGGTTTAATACCAGATTGTGCCACAGGCTACCTTTGTGATTCCAGTCAACTGACAGAAACAGAGAAATTGCCCAACTGGATCAGATCAGTGGTCCATCTAATCATGTATCGCCTCTCCGTATCTCCTGGTGTCAGCTTCACAGAAAGATGTAGAAGCCTCTGAAAAATGCAGGTATAACATGCCAAAAGGAAAGTTTGTTCCGACACCTGGTGCTCTGCAGTATTCTGTCCCCTTCTACAGCTCTTAGTTGTTTCTGAATCCCAACATTTTGCTTATTTTCTCAACTGTTACTGAGCACTGTACAGAGATCTTCATTGAGCTGTCAAGTCTTTTTTTCTGAGTTGTTACAGCTGTTTTCTCTTGTTCTGCCCCTGTGATCAATGGGGGCTTTCTTGACACTGTCATCTTGTCTGGTCAATGCGCAGAACTGGATGCCTTATAATTTCCCAGAACTCAGCGACTGCATGACTCAGAGCATGTGGTTATAATTGTGGCACAGTCCTTTTTCTTTCTATGCTAGTTACAGTGCTTGAGCACGAATGATGTGTTCAAATGCTGCCTGGGATTTGAAAGGAACACTGCACCACCATTCTTTTCTTCAAACAATAGGTGCTTCTGTGATTGAGGTATTGTTCCCCAGCCTTTTAGACCACAGCCACTATTATCCAGGTTGTTATAAATGAAAGGTTATTATAGCTCTCTAACAAGTCCTGGAAAAGTGTCCGGCTGCTACAAAGCATATAGTTCTCATACTCACATGGGCAGAGTTTTCTCCTTGATCTTGTTCTCAAAACCTCTGTTGATAAACAAAGGAAGACTCTGCATAGGGAACAAGGTGCCCATACCTCATTGGTTGCAGGTAAAATATCACACATCATAAAGAGAAACCTCTGCTCCTTTTACAATACTCTGAGGAGTTCTGTTCCACATCACCTAGGCTTTGCTGCCCTGCGACAACCTCATCTGTGTTGGAGGACCAGTGCCACCAATGTAGCTAAAATATACAACCTTGCAGTCATTTTCACTTCTTTCTAAGTGGACCACACTTGATCTGACCTTTTGGACCACATTTTAATATTATTATATACTAAGGAATCAGGTGCTCTTCATTGTCTCAAAAAATATTGGATACTATACTTTTGCTTCTGTATCAGATCCTCTTTCATCACTTTTAAACTATCTTTATACTAGAAGTAGTGACCTGGGACCTTGGTGATGGTCTGTCATTGGCATTGCCACAATACCAATATTCACATTCTTGCAGGGAAATTGGGCTGAAAACCATCATAAAGATGGAATCTGTTTGAGAAGTGCAAACAGATCTAGAAACTCAGATCAGTTTTCAATCCAGTAACAGAGATGTATCCAAAGAGATCTTACACCAAGATGGACAAGACAAAAGGTTATTCTGTCTTCTCTGGGTGCCACCAGAACAATATCAGAGAGTCACAACTAGCTTCATCCTGGACATACATGGCTTGAATGGGAGAACTGAAACCTCATGTTATGGGAGAGTATCCGCAAGCAGATACTTTCCAGTTTCCCAGAACTCAGCAATTCTATGACTCATGGCACACTGTTGTAATTGTGGCTGTCAAGACTCTCAGCCTTTTTTCTTTCTATGCAGTCCTGTAGGCCAGCTGATCTGTCCAAATAGTGTATGAAATCTGAAAGAAACATTGCAATAGGATGTTAAAAAGCAGAGACACTCTTTTTGTCTTAGAAAAGCACATTTGGCACAGGTACAATCTAAGCAGAAATGGTTTCCATTAGTAATATTTTGATACTGCAGCCAAGTTGTGATTGTAAGGAGGCATGTAAATGAACATTGCTGTAGTTGTATTAGTGATGTGTCAGGTGCCATTTAGGGTCACATGCAAGAGCCCCAGCTGCCACAGGTGATGAGGCTGGTATCCAGCACACACTGAAGGACAGAGCAGCCACAGGATGGCTTGCAGTGCTGTCAAGGGTTTGTGTCAAGACTCCCAGCAAACACTAAAGGTTCAAGGATCATGAGATCCAAATCCACTTTCTTTACTGTGTACAGAAATTAGTTTTGTTACATATTGTACAATTTAGCAACCTGATATTTAACTCATGCTGTACTTGTTCTCCATCTTCCCCACCTACTGCAGCTTTACCTCTGCTCTTTTTCAGGTTCATAAGGACCATTTTTCCTCATCCATGTCTCTGGAGCTGGTGAGGCATAAACTTCTGTAGGGAATCGTAAATGGATCAGCGATCACACAGGAAAAAATCAGGTCACTCTCAAAAGTGTGGCAAGGAGACTCATAACTAGGGAACTCTAGACAGTTATAGAGTGTAAAGAACACATAATCTGAGAGCAAAGTTCCATGCACATTCTGTCAATTCCATTTAAAAACCAAAAATAATCCAGTGTGAAGACAGCTAACTAATCAGTACCACTGCCCACCAAATATCTCCAAAAACAGTAAACATCAGCTGCAGTTCAGTTAAAATCGACAGCTCATAAAGTAGAAATTTTAGTTCAGAGCTGTATTTCCAGTCGGTGCCCTTTAAATTATTTTAAAGTCCTTTTTTATTTTAGAAATCAAAATTATAACTAACACATAGAATAGTGGGAAAGAAATGAATACAATACAAGGAATAATCCAGTATTCTTTAGTATTGAACTCAATAGTTCAAAGACAGGTAATCCTTTCACAGCTCCAAAACCACTCTGTATGCATAAAAGACCTTTAAAAAGGGGTGCAAAGCAACAATTTGGATGCAGTTTAGTTTTCAAAGAAAGGAACCACTGACACTAGGGAAACCCCCAGGAACCACAAAGACTTTTCTTTTTCTTGTACTGTCATCGTCTTCTGTGAGTAATGAAAGAATGAACATTTCTTTTCATTCTTTTCTCTGTCACAGAAGCTTAGGTCTTACACCCTAACCTTTCCAATTGCCACCTTGTATACCCTACAACTGCTGCCTTCTCTTCTTTTTAACTCTGGCTGCCTGTCTGAAACCATAAAGGATGACCTTGTTTTCCTTGTGCCTAGGAATATGGCTTATGGTCCCGTTGTGCTCTACCTACTCCTCTTTTTTTTCTCATATGGCTTTTCTGATACTAGAAAACCCTTCCATCAAAAAGTCTACCAGATGGGTAGCTAACTATGCTGGGGGAGAATGTGAAGGTTCTGAAATTTCACATGTCTGAATGAGTTAAAAGAATTATCAGATCCTTCTGCCTTGCATCAGAATACAGAAGCAGATGCTGAAATGTTAGTAATTGAACAGCTTTTTAAAGACAGAGGAAAAAAACCAATGGAATGAGTTAATTAGATAATGAAGGGGATAGATTTTGTAATTAATTCAGGTTACATAAAGCTTTTGAGAATACTATGCAGAAAACTCATTGAGAAAGGTCCATCAGAGGCTTAAATGTTCTCCCCCTCCTTCTCCTGACATTTCTGCTTCCTTAATGTGAAATCTTTTCTGAAAAATGCTCCCAAAATTTTTGATAGAACTCAATATGTAGTCATCAGTAAGTACAGAGATTTTTTTCCCCGCGTCTGAACAAATGTTTAAGCCATTTGCTTTGGCAAGAAGGGTGAAAGATCTTGTATTATATATGTGCAGTTTAAACTTCTTATCAAGATGTCTGCTATGGGAAAACACCTGGAGATCAGTGACAGAAAAGAGGACATACTCGTGTTGCAGATGAAAGGGGTGCAGAAACCCTACAAGTGCACATGCTAAGGAAGATGGGATGGTTTTTAATCTCACATAACACAGATGACTTTCAGTTAATCTGTTGTCATATAGTACCCATTTTATCTTCCATAGGATAGCCTGGATTGTTTTTAACCAGGAGTCACACTTTGCATTCGTTAAACTTGGATCTGCACCAACATAGTGGAGTCTGAATAGTTGTTAACTGCCATCATCGTGCAAGCAAACTTCCCAGGAGGGGAAGTTTCATGGTCTCTGAAGACACAGTTCACCTTAACAGGTCCATAACTGTGTCTGACAGCAACCACTGCTTCAGAGGTGCAGGGCTAAATAGCATGGAAGTTCATCCATCCAGAAGTTACTAGAAATCGTGAAGGGACTCTATGGGACGAGCCTACCATGTTAGCCCCAAACACTAGAAGTTAAATCCACAAAACGTTTTAGACAGATGCTTTAGAGTAACTTCATATAGATATAGTTCCCTGTTTTTTAAGGTGCTTAAAACTTCCAGGCATCAATGCTTCCACTAGCTCAGTTCTGGAGCATGCTAAAGACTGAATTGCTTCCGTTTTAACAGCACTGAAGACCCAGGCAGGTACCTCATTCCAGGCTTTGATTAGGCTTGAGGTGTTTATGCCTACCTCAAATGTGATGCTTAGTCTTGTCAAAACAGGCATATTGGAATAGAGTCTACACAGAACCAGCTACAGAAATCTGAGGAGCTAGGCTGTCTCTGCAGATCAGGAGCAAGGATGCTCAGTCAGAACACTCAATATTCATTCAGTTCTTCCTCATGAGTTCAGTTCTCCTGACCTTGTGCCTATCAGGGGGATCTCCTCATTAAGAACTTACAAAATATCATGCAGAAGTTAATATTATCTCAGTCTCTCTGTTGCAGCTGTCTTAAGGATATTTAAGTATTCCCTGGACCAAACAGAAAGAGTCACACTAGGGACTGAACATATCTCTTCTCCTCACGTGAGTGAATTAATTAGCAGATGAGAGAGTTAGAATTCTTCTTTTTCCAGAATTCGGTTATTCCATGAAAAACGGAACTCCAGTAGGAGGAACTGGGAGAGCAAATCCATGAACACTGATCTGACATGCTCAGACTCCTGAGTGGGAGCTCAAATCACTGTCCTGAGCAAAAAGGAGCAAAGGCTGGCACCATCATCAGATGATTTGGTGAAGCAAAAAATAGCTGAAGACAGGGTTCAAGATTATATTGTTTTACTAACAGCGTGCATCGCCCTGTAACAGCGACATTGATCTGATATTCCTCAAAACAGCACAGGCAGGTTTTTTTAAGTGCCTGTCTCTTCTGCACACCAGAGTAGGCCTGACCATCATGTTTACTTTGTAGATCCCATATGTAGAAACCTACTTTCGTTCTACAAAAGTTGTATGGCACCTTTACTACTACTTTGGGAGCATATTAAATTAAGGTAGAGAATATACACCAAAAATGAGAAATGTTTGAAAACAGCTGATTATAAAGTACATTTCATTACACAGGCCCCTGCGCACCAATGTGTATGAAAAAGGTGAGCACTGACTATGAATTCAAATGTAGAAATGCATTTGATGTATATACATTAAAACCGGGGATATACCTGCCTCACGTCATTGAAACAAGAATGAACATTACATTAAATAAAATGTGACTGCCAGGACATTTGAACTAATTTTGTACCTTTCTACAAGTAAGAGTCATTTGTAGCTGTCAGCCATCACAAAGTACTGGTGAAGGTTACCTCCACTAAAAGTATGTACCATGAAGTTAAATATTCTATTTGTGTGGAAATAACTGGTTAAGAAACAAATTATATCTTGTGTGATAAATCAGTTCTGCAAAATCACATTCTTTTGTATGAATCTCAAAGCAGGAGCTTTAAAATTCAGATCCCACATGGATGCCAAGAAACCAAAGAAAGCCATTCTTCATAGGATTTCACTGTGATAATGACCACAGCAGTGGCAGCAAAACTATTACAGATGAGCTTCACTGAATGTGATATGAGTTAAGTATCTAAAGTACAATACATCAGCAGTGCATAAATAAGAAAGAATATACAAAGAGAGGAGTAAAAAATATATACTTCATTCTAGCAATACATTTATTAATTTTCCATAACCCATTTCATTTTTCCACTGATTTTTTGAGCCAAACATTCAAGACTTAGTTGAAACTGAAGATAATGTTAACACTTTGTCAAGCATTTGAATCGCTTCCAGCATATTGTAGTATAATCCGCTGTCCACAAACATCCCCTTCATTATTGCCTAATTACATGCAAATTTCATAAAATGAATGAGTTTTAAGTACTTGTCAATCTGTCATCCTAGGAACCACTGAAACATTTTGACTGCTAGATAAATAATCAGCAATAATCACACTATGCAAATTTGATATTTTCTGTACAATTATCTGAAACCATAAATAACTGGACACAAAGACATTTGGCATTCTCTCAGAAAGACTTGACCTACAGGCTTTTTTATTCCCAACAAACATGCCAGCAGAATTTTTAAATTTCTGCCTATCTAAACGTGACCAGTAGAAAAAAATTATAAGTATTTAGTGTATTAATATTTTATTTCAACCTAGGCAAGGTTTCTTTCTTCTGCATTATTAAAAAAATCCACAAAGAGTAACAGCATTTTTTTTTCAATTCTACTTCCTACCACAATTTTCTTTCTTTTTTCTTTTGCTTTTCATCTTTAATTATCAAGTTGTATTTTGGTTTTTACTTTTTTTTTTTCTAGTATTCAGGGAATGAGGTGGGAGAGGATGTTGCTTTTTAATATTCCACCTCCCCCAGTACCTGTTGTAGATCTTCTATAGTGTTTCCTACCATGGTTCATTTTGACATTTCTAATGCACCGCAGGCATTTTCAGCAGAACCAATACCAAGAGGTTAATTATCAGGATTACAGACATGCTCAGAAATATATGAAAAAATGAATGCAGGTGAACTTGCAGACTTCACAACTACTTTTATTTCCTGTTTACTCTGTAGGGTTGCATATGTGTGTCTTTGTCCATATATGTGCATATGCATCTTTCTGTGTGTATTTTATGACTGTGTTTTGAATCCTTACATGTTGGCTCAGAATCTGATGTTTTTCTATAAACAGTAATAAAGCTCTTGAAAACATAAAAAAGTAAGAAAGTGTTTTTTCATTTTTCCAACTTCATTTACTTGGAGATAGATTATTTATATGGTAACCACTGAAACAGCACAAAGGCTAGCTGTAAGTCAGATAGCACAAAATAAATTTTTAAGACCATTTCTTTCTTGTTCATTTATAAATGAATACATATATACTTGCACCACTTTGCAAGCTGGAGCATAGGAGGTTCAATCTGAATATGAGGAAAAACTTTTTTACTGTGAGGGTGACAAAGCACTGGAACAGGCTGCCCAGAGAGGTTGTGGAGTCTCCTTCTCTGGAGACATTCAAAACCCGCCTGGACACATTCCTGTGTGACCTAGTCTAGGTGATCCTGCTGTGGCAGGGAGTTGGACTGGATGATCTTTCGAGGTCCCTTCCAACTCCTGAGATTCTGTGATTCTGTGTAAGAATTCTTGGCTCTGATCCAACTTCCACTAAAGTGTCAGGAATCTGCATGCTAATATTAACAGTTATTACATAGGGCTTAATGTCATCTCATTGTTCTTTAGACTTTCCACAGCTAAGGCAATTGTTTATACAGAATCATTTACTTCATGAATTTCACCAATATTGAGATCTCAAAGTGTCCTTGGATAGGACAAAAACAGAAAAAAAAATTAAATTTTAAACTTAAGTGTCAGAAATTTGTCAATACTATGGTTGAAATTACACAATTCAGAAACCTGGCAACAGAGATTTTGGAATATTTTTTTAATTGGAATGTGTGTATAGTACAAAACACTGCTTCTGATGATTGAATGTCCATGCTACACTACTTACTAGCAAAAGCGTTGCTGCATAACAAATGCTATGGAAATTTCAAGTTATTGGCATATTCAATGAATCATGCTTTACCGCAGAAATATGAGAATGATTTTAAATAATGAATAAATGTGGAGATGTCACAATTTGTTCATGAACCATTTTTGATCTGGAAAATGTGTAATGAAATTAAACAGATAAATGAGGATTTTTCAACTATTTACTTGCCTACAGATAAGCCTAGCAAAGCCTGGTCAGTGGCTTATTTTCTAATGTCTGCCTGTATATTTAAAGAGTACCTTTTTGTTTTACCTTCATCACAGATAAGAAATTAAGAGGAAAAGTATCTGAATACAATACCAGAATCAGCATCCAACTTCTGGACAGATTAGCTGTTAAGAGGTGACTAGGTAATTATAATCTTTATACTCCACACCAAGCTCTGACAAATATGTGAAGGCTACGTAACATAGAGCCTGATGCACTTTCAGTATACTTACAGGTTCAAAAACATCTCTCTGAAACCCTTTTCTTATCAGGAATCTTAATGGAATTACTTTCTATCATCTTAGCTATTCAGTATTCAAATATTTGAATTCAACAGAGGCATGTTGAAATGTGCATTTGCACATTTTTTTAAGACTTCCAGAAGCAGCAACAAGCCCAGCCAATAAATGTGTACCTGCTGGATAAGAAAAAATGAAATGTGTGTCAGGCTGTCCTTTCCCAAAACCTGACAACATAAGTAGGAACCACAATAATATTTGCATGGTGATTACTTAAAGACTGTACAAGCCATAGTATTCCATGCAGCATCATTCAAATTGTGATTGCTCTGGAATCTCTAATGGCAAAATATATTAAGATTCTGGATCCAAAATATTTTTATAAATAAAGTCTCTTGTGCTTTTTATGCATACCTTTTCTTCATTTCTGTGTATCTACTTTACATATTCTGTACATTTAAAATAAAGATGATTATTTCAAAAGCAGGTTATAGAATGCTGAAACTGTTGTCATTAGCTGAGCAGAAGGATGGCATTGAGTGAAGATGGGGAAAATGCACAAAGGTAAAGATGAGTGAGCCACAAAAGACAAATGAATTAATTGTTTTCCATAGTACAAAAATACTAGGAAAGGAATTTCTCCTTTAAACATTCTTTCACTGAGAGTAACATACTGTTTTTGATGAGGACAGAGGCTTGTTTTGGGAGGAAAGAAGCAAAACCAATGGATATTTATTGCCAATTAAGTGCTGAGTCTTATCCGGAGCAATGAATCTCATTGATGATGTAAAAAAGCTTACCAGTTAAAAATGTGTCTGCTTTCATTTGCTGTCACATAACTGAAAATCAAGTGCAAAAGTGATGGAGAATTATGTATGAATATAGAACTTACGCTGTGCCAAGTTTGCACACCTAAGTGTATTTTTCAATATTAATTCATTGTCACTGATATTAATTCCAACATCCATTCTTACTCCATCCATCCATCCATCCATCCACTACTGTTGTTGTTTAGCATCTCTGATGATGGAGTAAGAAGAAGCATTTATAGAATAAAGAAGTTGAAGAGTAACATTATCAATTTGGCGTTTCTGAGTGGCAGAGCTCTAAGATAATACAGCACTAAGGGCTTAACTTGATTCCCTTTGTTGAGAGTACGTTATGGATTTAGGAATTTAGTTTTCCAAACTTGGTGACTGGAGAGAAGGGAGAGAAAAGAAAAAAAAATCCCTGAAAAAAGCTCCTGAAATTTAATTTTTGAAAATTCATTTTTGAGATTGAGCAGATACAATGACCTTTTCTGCCAGAAAAAATCTTGACACTCCTTGCACTATAATATGAACATAATTGTCAAGTTGATGGTAAAAATGTCTTCTATCTTTATGACTGCTTTATCTGGCTAGTTCTGGCTGATGCCACTGAGTGGAGATATGTCAGTCTTGCCTTTTACCCCATTGCTTTTGGGGGAAATGCTTGCATGCAGGTAAAGGGGTATTTAAGCAACTCTTCTGAATCACACTCTACTGGTAAAAGGCTTCAAGGAAAACTTTGTATTGAGAAAGAATCACACACAATTCTAAGAAATTCAGCACATACATGAAACAAGTACAAAAAAGGGAACTATGTCAGTTCCCAGCAGAATTAAGAGAGGCTTATGCTCGAACTAGAGTATTATGATTTCTTCCCATTCTTCCTTAAATATGCTCTGTTTTCTCCAGCCAGATGAAAAGACTGAACAGAAATATAGCTGAGAAAACATCTAAAAATGACACCCATTGAGCTATGACAGATTTGGCAAACAAGGGATTGAGAAGAAATCTCAAGTGATCTACCTGATCCAAGAGTATAAGGTCAAGTTCACCTCCAGTTTGACACAGATAGCAAAGGCATGAAAAGCCTTATAAGTAGAGAAATCAGATAAAAAGGAATCTTCAATGAAAAGTCCACAATCAGAAACAAAAAAATCAAGTAAGTTTCTTATGATTCGTAACTGAGGGTGAAATCCCATCAGGGCTAGTTTCCAAGTACTTTTTATGATCTTGCTCCAGTGTTAGCAATGTATACAATCTGTATTTTTAACTTTACTAAAGCTAACATTTTGGGTATTGAAAATTATCGAAGTAAACAAAAAATATTATTACTGAAGTACTGCTCAATACAGTACATGAGAAAGGAAAAACAAGAGTGTTACAGACTGTAAACACCTCACAGTGCATATCCTCCCTGAAGGCTCTACCTGGATACTTGTGCCAAACTTCAGGACTATAAAATGAGATAATAAGGTAACCTGGAAGGCATAGAAACAAGAATAACTTGGAATGATATATTCACTTTCTTTTGACAGGTCACAGGTTCATTGCTTGAGCTTAGGGGAGAGGTTACAGAAGGCTGAAGAATTGTGATATACACTAAATGGACATGTTGCCTCCCTGAAGAAAGCCAAGTAGGGTATCCATTGCTATTTTAAACTCACAGTGTTAATGAAGTAAATGTACAGTTATATTGTAGAAATTACCATATACCTTTTGGTGCAAATACTGACATTTTAGAGAATGCTTTTTAATATCAGATCTAATTCCTTCTAAGTTCCTTCAGGCCTTGTCCTTCACTGTAGCTTTTTTCTGTGGCCATTAGATGTGTCTACACTAAACATCAAAGAATTTAATTACTGAACAGTATCAGTACTATTTTTAAAAATTATTTTAAAATGACAAATAAATGTACAGAGTCTTTTACAAAGCTTGAAATATGCAGATAGTTACTTTCAAAACAAAATACCCTATGTAAATTTAACATATTCTGAAAGAAGCAAGTCAGACAATAACTTAGTGGGCTGTATGTTAATCATTATTCTTTCTTCAGTTCTTTGGTGGTGCAAACATTTTCTGAACTGGTGGTAGTTTATGGTGTGTGACATTTCCACTAGATGACAATGGGAAGATGGTTGGTAAAATGGAAGTGCCAGCAGATCCAGTCTGGAAGAGAACAAAAGGGCAGGTGCGTTGTTCTGCATCCACCAGAACCTTGTTTTGATGAGTTATGTCTTGAAATAAATTTGAAATAATAAGGCAAAAATCCTTCCTTCATTGCTAACCAAAAATTTCAACAAAATTTACTCTTTTTTTTTGAAAATGTTGTTTTTGATGAAGTTTCATGTTCTGTTAAGGAAATATTTTTTGGTGCAGTCACCACCTGCTGCAGTTCACTCACTGCTTCTGCACTGATCCATTCTCGTTCATCCTTCAATATTGCAAGCAAATACAGCTGCTAACAATGAAAGTAAAGTCCTGCTATCCGTTCTGGTGGTCACTGCTGCAGCAAATACTATTTTGCTTGGAAAGAACTTTGATGGGGGAAATCTCACTCCAAGCTGCAGGCTTATACTGGGGCATTCATAGGTACTTGTGTGGAAGGTGCGAGCACAGCCCCTCAGCAGTTAAGAGCTGTGAGGGAATAAAGGTTGCTCAGTAAGAACACACAGTCTTCAGAAAACTGTCAAAAACTAACAAGCAGGCACAAATCTGACCCTTTTCTCCCTCTTCATCCGTTTTCCTCTGAGCTGAATTTCAAGTACTTCTCTGAAAGCTTGGAAGTACTAGATTTTCTCAGCAAAAGTATTGTAAATTATCTGGTCACCAAATCATTGTAGCTGTGAAGTAAGTCATCTGCCTTTGGAGGGGTTTTCCAGTCCAAGTGGTTTATGCTAAAAGAAGTCAATGGCATAGTAATACCAGCTTAAAACAAAGTTCTATGGGAAATGTAAGACAATTTTAATTACACATTTTCCTATCTGCTTGACCTGTAACAGCAGTATAAACTATGTGTTTGGGCTCCTTGTCATAGTTATGAGTATTACCAGCTATGTATACAGTTCCTGTCTCTGTGGACTCAACACATCATATTTTACAGGCTCACTGTTTTATAAAAGGAAAATTAATACATTTTATTATGTTCAGCAATCCACTGAAGTACATACAATAATGATAAAAAAAAATCTTCCTCTGTTGTTTTGGTATTACATGCATTTTTGATGATTCTGTCACTGTTTCTAAATTTCTAAGGCCAGTCCTTTTTGCCAGTAGTTAGCCTGCCAAGGTAAGTGGTATTTAAAGTATAATTCTGTCCATCAGCTTTTCTGAGTGCCCGCATCTTGACAGGAATTGCTGCGCATTTACCAGCTGGGATATGGTTAGTCCCATTAAGTTATCACAGCATTAAGCTATTCAGGAAGCTTTTCCCTATCACTTAAAACTCTTGAATGAATATATTTATTAAAAGTGTTACACATGATGAAAAGATACTTCTTAGCTAAGTTACACGTATACCATGAGGAGTAAACCATGTCTTAGGTTTTGCTGCCTTTATTAGTCATACACCTATACCTGTTTCTCCTATGCCTTCACTGCCTGTGCAGTGTATCAGGGAGCAAGATGTCAGATGACATGTGCTACTGCCAAATGCTCAAGAGAGAGATTTACCAACAGAAACTCTGGCCTAGTGACCTCCTACACTGAACTATTGATTTCAGAGCAAATAACGGGGCTTCAAGAACTTTTCAACTGGTTCTGCACAATTTTTTAGAAGGCAGAGCCAGTGGCACAGAAATGACATCTGGGGGCAGTATAACTATGGCTCCCTTCCTCTGACATGTATTGTCCCCACTGAAGCTGGTGAATGGTTACTATCACTGGAGCAAATCATAGGGATTCAGCACTTTACTTAATGCATTAGGTGACTGCTACAGTCGAAGCTTTGCGATCTTGATGGATAGCCCTTTTTGTTCAAATTTAAGTTTTGATTAAGTTTTTCATCAAAGATTCAATTTTTGGTTAACCAGTTCACCTTTCGCCCCAGTGATTTCCCCTGGCTAGCTCTATTCTTGACAGATCAGACAGGCTCGTTTTGTTGTGACTGTTGAAAAATATGTTAGGATCTATGGTGGAAGTCTTGGCTAAATCAGTGCTGCAGTAATTGGGTGGTGATGAGTTGCTGTCTGATGCTCCTCCAGACTGAGCTAAGATAATTGGGATGATATATTAGGTCTTACCCAACTGTAAACACTGGACATCTTTTCACTGAGACTATAACACCAATGACACAAAATAATAGTGAAAAAATTTATAGATTTATGAAAACATTGTCACTGTCCCTTGACTTACATTCAGATAAGCATTTATATATTGTTTTTCAATCAATCATTTAATTTTCAGTACTATAAAAATGCTTTGTTACTAGAACTATATATGTAGCATATTATCCACTAAAGAACAAGACAGACTGTTAACTTATTGCATCAGTTTACATAATTTATAGTTTAGAAATAAATAAAGGGAGGATTGATGGCACAAAACCCCCTAAAATTTGTACCATTATATGACTTAAGATCAAGTTAAAAACTTGTCTACCAATAAGTGAAAAATCAACTGATTCTTAGTTAAAGTGTATGGTATTACCAGAGTGCTTACTTTCCATTCAATCTTTCAGTCATTGTTTAACTCTCCTCCCTGTCAGTGATCCATCTCCCTTCTTTCACACCTCACATAAACTACTGTTTTTCCACTTCAAAAATCACTGCAGAAAGCCTGCCTTTCTTATCACTCTTGCCCTTCAGTGTCCACAAAGAATGTCCTGTTACTAAAGAGATACACTAAAGTCACCTCACACAGTTAATAATTAAACAATACATTTTTACTTTTTGGTCGTGGTAGTGGGGAAGGTTGTCATGGATTTCAGAAGCTAATTAAAGCCCGTAAGTACATCTTTCAAACAGCTTCCTTTCAAAAGCGATCTAAACGTTGTTCCTTGCTGCTAAACCTGTGGGATTTTTGTACTGGAATGGCAGATGAGGTATGTTATCAATCACACAAGGCTCTATTAATTTTATCAGAACTCCAATGCCTGTTGACATTAAATGGCACAAATTTGGCCATTGTGGTCCCTGAGGTAGTGCATCTTCACATCCTTTCAAATGCTAATTATATTTTTGACCTTAAAAAAAAAAAAAAAGACTGTTTTTATCCCCACCAATCTCCCTTTCCCTCCCTCCTGATAACAGAAACATTTTCACAGGACTATTTCTCTGCCCACATTGCTTTGCTGGTGGGATTTTTCTCTTTTTAATTTTTCCCTGCTTTTTTTTAATAGAAAAAACCCCAACCATCCTTATAAGATTTCAATAGCTATTTAGGGGAAGGGTTGCTACACAGTAGTGCTGACATTAGCTTTCACTGAGATGAAGGGAAGAGACCGCTTGATGATGAAGACATTTCAAGGACACCACTGGTATGGAATAGCTTTTTCTCTGGGTCAGTCAGTGTTTCAAATTGCTTAATTACTGCAAATTCACGCAGGTAGCTGTGATGAACACATGGAAAGCCATTAGGAGGTCTCGTCTATTGTTTAACTTCTGAGAGAAAAAAGATAATTGTTGAAATGGTGAAAGAGCTCTGCTCAAGCTTTTCATAGGATATCACTACCTGTCAGTCATTGGGAACTGTCTAAAATAGTTTTTGTCACCTCCATATTCATATTAGGCATATTATTATTAAACAAAATGACTGTGTCTTATCTGTTTCAAGGTCATCTGAATTACAGCAGCACTGTTGTGGGTTTTTTGTATAAAAAAGGATATTTTGTACTTTATTTATTTGGATTTACTTGTAGTCCTTCTTACAATGTCTTTTCTGCAATGTTAATTCCTTCACTGTGGCTTTGCATTTAACTAGAAATTAAAGCACTTTTATCCTAAAAAAAATCCCAAAACAACCACACAAGCAGAATGCAGTACATTCTTTACTATTTAAGATGACAGGTGTTTATTGCATCCAAACATAGCTTCATGTTCATAAAAAGAAAGTGTGAATATATGGGATCTTTTGTGCCAAATTTTCCCTCAGCCTTTTAAACTGAAATTCAGTTGAAGTCAGGGATCTAAGGGCAGAATTCAGCCCTTTCATATAAGAGCACTGGGCGATGAGTTTAAGAGAGGAAAAAGAAGCCTAATACATATATATATGAGCATGTTGAAGATCAGAAGGTCTTGATTCACAGACTGGCTTTATTACAAAATTAGTATCAGGATCCAGATTGGTAATTCCCACTCAGTTTCTCTGACAGAGGCATCTCTAGTTAGAAGAAGAAATCTTAGTTACACTGACTCTGGACTTGTCAGAGCTCATGAGGTGTAATGTGACAAGGAGAATTTCACTCTATCTCCTGAAAAGTCATGAAATTACACAGAGGAAATGCTGGCTTGTGTTTAAAAGTTTCTAAAAGATGCTTTGTTTCTAAAGATAAGGAATTGTGCTTAGGGTATTTTCTAGCCAATGCTATGCAGGTGATTGGGTTAGATGACCCTGATCGTGCCTTTTGGGCATACATACTTGGGTTCATGGTTGCAGGTCCAGGAAGTGGTTGGATAGCTGGAAAGTAGTGATGTGTTCCTACAGAAAAGGCAACTGTAGTAATTATCAAAAAGATTAAACCTTGGTCTTACTGTTAAGGACATAATTCAAAATAGGTGCATTTTTGAATGCTTAAAGGTCATCTCTTATCTGCTGCTTATCTTAATGCTGCTGCAGCAAGTATTTGTGACTATGGGGTTACTTCTTTCACACTGCTAATGGACTGTGAGTTTGACATTATGATCTTTCAGGAGTAACGAACATACTATACATGTATATATATATAGTATATGGGACATGCTATATTTATACACACTCTATAGTATAAGAAACATACTATATATAAAATATATATGTATGGGTGAAACAATGGGTTCCACCATTAAAAAAAGAGACATATTTTTATCCAGGTTGTAATTTAGAGATCTGATAGCATTCTTTAAAATATTTGAAAGACTTAAAGGAGTTTTGGAGTATATTGCAGAGTATATAACAACTCTCGAGATAGAGTTTGGGCAATATTTTCTAAGACTTCAACAGTTAGCACAGGCATGCTTATACAGTGGGTAAAGCCCTAGGCTAGTGTTCAAGAGCCTTGACTTTCAGTCCCTTGCTAGCATTGCTCTGCTGAGAGGCATTTGAACCAACTGTTACTTGCCTTCAGTTCCCTTATCTGTATAATATAGTAATAATACTTGACTTCTCTCCTAAAGCAATCAGAGACTTTGGAAGGTGCAAAAATTTGTGTGAACAGCAAGTACTATTCTAGACATACATTCATGTGACCCATGGCACATTTGGCCCTTAAACTTCCATTTAAAAGCATTGCTTTCACAAATATGCAACCATTATTTCACTACTCAGATTGTTGTAACATGATAACAAAAAAAAGTGTTCCTTAGAGTAAAGAGAGTCCAATATGAAATTACAGTGAAAAAATATTCAGCTATAATTGCATGGTAAGAGTCAAAAGGCACTATTTTTTTTCCTAGAAAATTACTTTATGTAGGAGCCTGGGGATATCAATAGCCCAAGAAGATTCCTACTATATTCTGTTTATGCAGAATTATGGAGATAAGATATGACAACATCATTAGCAGCCAGACAGCAAGCCCGATAGTGCACAGTAAACTTACAACATCTTTATAACTGACCACACTTGTTTATATTTTGGCACTTCCTAAAGCTTGTTTTTCAGGTAATGTACTGTAACACTTTCCTTGGAATAAAAATATTCATTCAATATATTCTACAGATGCATTGAATTCTTTATGATTCCCTTTCAAAGTTATCATTTTGCCTGTGAAACACTAAATAATCTTGTTTTATTTATTTTTCCCCAAGAATTCCAACACTGATTAGTCCATACTAAGAACTAATTGCTTGCCAAATTTCATTAATTTGATTTTAAACCAGCAGCTGAATTATACAAAGGAAAACAACCATTCAAAACAGATAAACTTCTATTATTCATATACTCATATAATTTTAAAAAAAACCAAAACAACAAAACCAATTTATTTTTCTTTAAATTGTCAACTTCTAGCCCCAAGCACATTTTTTATTACTAGTGCACAATCCTATAAAAATAGAGCTTTATAAATGAAAACATTGACAGACCCTTAGCGATAGTGGCACTACAGGGAATAGCTATAAACAACATTTTTATTCCTCAAGCATACCTTACCCTTGAAAGTTTACACTAATTACCTGTAGTTTTGTTAATGTTTTAAGCTGCCCTTCATCTCTCCCATCCAGACATACCACTCAGCTTCCTCAACAGATATATTCAACAGCTTCTGTTCACACCTGACATCAATTTCCTTTGATGTTCACAGTCTAAATGAGAATGCTACAGCAAGCTGTATTTGTGAAGTATACAGGATGCCTTTAAAATGATGGCAGGTATTTTCCTCATTAAAGCAGCCATAACAGATAGTTAGATATGATGCTGTCCCTCACCTTCCTGCTAATTAATGACTATGATTGCAACCCAAATAAGATCAGGCAATTAAATGTGATAACATTTCAGAAGCGAAGAAAATGTACAACAATCTTGGAATAGCTTCCTGTAGATAAATAAAGTTGATCTTAACAAAATTAACATATAAATGTACTATTCTATCAAAAAACTGTGCAAACTAAAGAATGTAATAATTTTACTTTTAACTGAAACATGCGCTACTGTGGAGATGGAAAGTATAAGCAACTTCCATATCTGTTTTGTCATTTATACTAGCAATAGAATGGTTTGAATTCTTCAGAGGAAGATTTGTGAAAGAACAGTAAAATATAACCAGGGAAGATTTCTGCATCAAGACAGAGAACCTTTCTCAGTTCTGGACCAGGGTACCCTCCAGCAGTGCTAAACACTCAAGTGCTTCTTGTTGTAGTGCCGGTAATGGCCATGATCAGACATTCGGTCTTTTTAAGTGTACTAAAATGTTTAACAGAGACATAGTTAACATGTAAATTTGCCATTATGAAGTTTCATAGATAATGCCTGTGATAGTGAAGGGGAAGGCTGTCATTCTTGAAACTACTGGCTCCTGACAGGCTGAAGCACACAACACAGCATCCATCTGTATTTCCTCCCACTTCAGAGGATTTCTGTACCCACAACAGGGCTAGTGATTGACTGACTGATTGATTTTGAAAACTCAGGTGTTTAAGCTCTTTTATTGGCAGATCTACAATACAGCTATCAATTCTGTATCTATGTGCCAGTTTTTGTACAAAATGTAACAACAATAGGCATGAGGAAAAGACAAATGATCCAATCAACTTTTTTTTCCACTGGGGACTGTATCTTTATGAATGCCAAGTGCTGGCCAAAATGTAGTAGTTCTTTTTACCTCTTCTGGAAAGCCAGAAATCAGGTAACGCATAAAATACTAAGAAGAAGAAGAGTCCCACTGGAACAAGAAAAGATTTTGAGGAGTACTGTGGTAAATAGATTTGGCAAGAAACCCTGGGCAAGCACGGAAACTACTGCACACTGTTTTTGTTCTTCTCTGGCCTTTAGCTCTCTTTGGGGAAACAGGAATTAATATCCATCATCTCCTCTTTCAAAGACTCTTCCTACTGCTAAGCTCGATCTCCAGCAATGATTACCCTCCTTCAGGCACAATGCTGCTACCTGCATCATCTTCTGACTGGCCCACACCATGTCTACAGCTCCTGCCCACTTGCAAGGTTGTCCTAAATCACAACTATGACAACTCAGCCAGTGGACAGGCCTGTGCCCTGTCACTGAAGTGTGCCTCCAAGAGCAGCAAACTTTGATGGATGACTCTAAACGAGAGATTAGTATATTCAGCAAAATCACTTGCTAAATGTAGGGAATATTGATGAGCAGTGCTTGATATCATAGTGTTACAGGAAGGACAATGCCCCAGGACACCCAGGCCAAGACCAAGAAAGACTTGTCCATATCTTCACACATATGACTATGTACGACTGCTGGCCAAAGACTAGCAGAGATATATGCAAGCCAGGAAATTATTTTGTCCTTTCTGAAATTTATGCTTCTCTAAGATGCAAGTTAAATAGGTAAATGAAATGGGTAAATGAAAACCATTTTCCTCTCCTGAGTGGATTTATGTGGAGACAGCCAGAATTTTGGAGCTAAGAAGAAATATCTAGAGCTGTGTCAAAACTTCGTGAATATATTGAACAGAGAGGAAAGAGTTGAGCTCTAGAAGTGGTGTTCTTTGTTGTTATTGCAGCACTGAAGCCTTTGGTCTGTATCTTTGTTCCAGTTCCCCATTAAACCTGAAGGTCAGGATCAAGGGGTTAATGCAGGATTTTAATGAAATATTAATTTGCTGCTAACTTCACATGCAGTAGTTTAACATTCTGTGTATGATTTGGCTTAAGCAGTGGCTAGGGACATGTTTATATGCAATTAAATGAAAAAGCAGTTTTCCTACCCTCTCTGACCTCTGAAATGCAGAAAAGTGTAACTGTGCAGCATGTTTTTTTAACTTACACACTGATGATCAAAGGTAAGAATGTTTTTGTGAACTAAATATATATCTGTTAGATTCTTCAAGTTTAGGGTGGTTTTCTTTTTCCAAAAGCAAAACTTTTAAAAAATACGTTAACATGCAGTTCAGTTTTAGTTAACTACTCTTTCTCTTTCCCCTTGGTCTGACAATGATAAAAAAGTAAGAATTCAAAAGATTAGCTCAAATTACAAGAGAATGGAGTTTCTGTGAGCACTTTTAGGATGTAAAGTATAAGTGACATCATAAGTCAAAGCTGTGTTGCCATAAGCCATGTAGATATGATCCAGTGGTGAAAGAATTTGCAAAGTAATACAAAGATGTCCAGAGAGAGTCGGTGGAAACTTTCCAAATCCTTGAAATGAAAAGGTCATCCTAAATCTAAAAGTCTAAGCTCAAAAATAATTTTGTCAAAATAAGAGATGGATGATCCCTAAGATGGCTCACAGGGGCTGTAATACGTTTAACATTTTTACTCTGAAACCAGTGTCATTCTAAATATGCATTCAAGATCTAAAACTAGCAGATTTTTATTTTTCTTGCTTCTTCCTGGGCAATATAGGCTTATGCTTTTCCATTTCTTTATGCAGCTAAAATTGTCATCTAGTCCCTCCTCCTTACATAATGTTATGTTGAAACTATTGCAGACTTTTTTCAAATCTGGGAATCTGCTGTCTCTGTTTCAGACATATAAGATCAGGGTTCTGGATATCTGCTTTGAGCCTTTTATAACTCCTCCTGGGGTTCTGCTGTTATAATGAACATTTTCCCAAGTCATCACTCACAAACTCTCTTTAATTTAAAGGCCTTCCAGGCTTATGTCCCTCACCTTAGCTCTATCTTTTCTATCTCAGGGCTTTTTGTGGAGAGTGTCAGACCTGTCCTTGCTTTCCGAAAGACATCATGTGTTACTACCCTTCAATACAATTTTCACTCAAACACTTTTATACTTCCCCCCCTTCCAATCCTAAGCCATCTTAAAAATGTACTTCCCCACATGATTAATCAGCTTTCCATGTGAGATTTCCAAAACAAAGATAAATTGTGAGTATACCACTAAACTGCATACTTATTGTGCTAATTAAAATACTATCATTGCTACCCTGGATTCATTTTGTTTAATAGCCAATGACAGGACAAGGGGAAATGGGAGCAAGCTGGAGCATAGAAGGTTCAATCTGACTATGAGGAAAAGCTTTTTTACTGTGAGGTGACAAAGCACTGGGACAGGCTGTCCAGGGAGGTTGTGGAGTCTCCTTCTCTGGAGACATTCAAAACCCGCCTGGACATGTTCTAGTGCGACCTAATCTAGGTGATCCTGCTCTGGCAGGGGGGTTGGAGTGGATGATCTTTCAAGGTCCCTTCCAACTCCTAATATTCTGTGATTGTTAAAATTCCTGTGATCATCTGGGGTAAAACTTATAAAGCTTAGAATAAAAACAGTTCTGTGAAGACAAACTTCTGGATGTAACAGTTATGGTTAGACAGTAAGAAAGGAAGAAAACCGTATTCATTAAGTACAGCAGTACTGGCTCCAGTATGTGCTTGAAATTCAAACTGAAGTATTTGAAGATTTAGCACAACAATAGAAACTTTCTTGTTCCTGACATAAACATGGTGATAACATCAGAAAAATGAAAAACTGTTACACCTTGAAATAAAAAAGTCTACAGCAATGGTCATAAAATGGTATACATCATTATGCTTGGGATGTCTTAGTACTTATTTATGAATAGTACAGGTGTACAGTACTGAAGCTTTGAATATCATTTAATTCTGATCTTACTTATTTCAAAGAGCAACTTTGAGGAACAATGAAGTCAGTGAAAATACACTTCCATGAAATTTGTGTTAGGTGACATTCAAACCCAAGAAGAGTAGTGCCTGACCACTGGAATTTTAAAAAAGAGGTACATCAAGTTTTTACAGATTTTTTTCTCTGAATTGAGTCACCTACTTCTGCAACTTTTTTGAGGTGTCCAGAATAAATATTAGTAACAAAGACAAAAATGTTTTATTATTACATTTTCCCACCTTTCGGGAAAGCTGTTTCTGTTAATCCTGAGCACTTGATTAATTGCTTTTAGATAGGCTTTTCTCTTCAGCCTGGATTTACCAACTAAGAGACAAATTAATCACAGGCATGACCCTAATGAATTCACCATATTTATGCAACTTATTTAGTTCTAGATCTGTGAGGAAATGCAACTGAATTCACATCCTTCCCTGGTCTGCCAATTTTATATCAACTCTCTAAGCCTTTTCTTCTTATTTTTACCAGACACAGAAGATGTCTCTGATGGATTTATACCTGTAAAAATTTTTTTTTCCTTCCCACAAAAGAAAAACTGTTACAAACCAACTACTCAATTCTGATCTCTTGCATTCAAAACATATCAGGTTTGATAAAATAAAGCCTAGAAATTTAGTGGGAAATAACCATCTAATTTTAAAATTTCTTGTTTAACGCAAAGCTGATTCTGTTATTCCTGGATGCCCACCACATTTTTATTCTATCTCTTTTAAGTATATCTCTTAATTAAGTATATCTTTTTTAATAGTATTTCACAGGTAGATCACAGCTGAGCTGGATGAAACTGAAACTTTTAAAATTTTGGTTCTGGTAAGCATCTAAAACAAGGTGCTTTGCCAAAGTATTACTTCAAAATCAGATGGTCCCCAACCTGCCCTGACCCAGGGGCAAGACTATTGAGCAACTAAAGTGCTATGGGGAATATTCTGTTTCAATCTCTAGGTTGGCTTCAGCTTTAACTGTTTAATTGCCTATGGTTGCATATAATGCAAGAGGATTTTGTGGACAGCCTAATTTCCCCAAGCCACTACTTCAAAGAGTTACAAACTGGCATTTAAACATGACTGACTTATAGTCTTGCCAACCGAATCAGAAACACAGCAAGAATAGTCCCTTGTAATATGTCAGTTTTCCATTGTAGAGATTTATCTGCTCTACTAAGGAGGCAGACAGGCATGAAAAATAGGAAACTTGAGAAAGTTAATCAAACTTTCTTAAAACCTCAGAAGGGGTTTCAGTCAACAGCAATGTAAATGAAGGTTTAGGATACAGCTTGTTATATTCATCTTGACCTTAACCATAAAAACCTCAGTGATGGCCCATATTAAGATATATTTATACCTCTTCTGGGCCTGAAAGCATATGGACAGGGAATTACTAGAGCTTTTCTGAAAGACAGGGCTAGTGTAAGCACACCAAACCTATCCCAGGAAAGGATATGTAGCTGGCTCTCGTGATCTTCTTGTTCTGCTAAAAGTTTGTATAATTTAGAGAGAGATCCATTAAATTCTCCAAAATAATAGAGCACCAAAACAGCCACTTTGAAAGACTGTGTACTTTCTCATTTCAATTGGCCTGAGAGATACTTGGCTGAAAATCTTCCCCCAGACATTTCTCTTTAGCATTGCAGCAAACACATATATTCAGAGCTCTTTTTTACTGTGCTATTTCTATCAGGCTAAATAAAATGAAATAACTAATGCCTAACTTACACGTAGCCAGTGCATGCTGATGATCAGAAATCAGTTATTTTAATTATCTTTTTTTTCTTTAGTGTGTCTTGAAATCCAGTTCCCTGAAAATGTTCTTCTGGGTGCAGTATATTTTCCTTCCTGAGTTTAAAAATAGAAAAAAGTATCCCTTCTTTTTCTGAGATAAACATAGATATGAATACTATGATAAAGACTGCATAAAGGGTCTTCTGTACTACCCTGTTTTTGTAGTTTAGGACAGTAGAGTTCATATAGCTCCATAGACCTTCCACAACACCTCTTGAAGAATACATATCGTGGTTCCTCCTCTCAGGTGTTTTTCTGTATGCATGTCATATTTTCAACAGGCTTTTTTGCCCATCACATGTTTCCTGACCATGTCCCCTCAGATGACCACATCCTGCTGTCCCTTGAACACAAAGAAAGGGTCCTCTGCAAGTCATTAAATATGTCCTTGCCAAATGAGCTGAAATAGGTTGAAAAAAGTCTGAGCGTTGTTCTGCTACATGATGGGTCCACATCTCCCTTCTGTTGATGGAGCCCACAGGAGAGAAGGCACTAGGGAAAAGAGACACTGAATAATTCAGATGACCACAGATGAGTTGTGTGAATCTGTCTGGGGCCTCAGTTGGGCCTCTGGCCATCTCAGGTATGGGATGTGGAAATAATTTCTTTCCTGACAGTGGATTGTTAGTTTAAGGATGAAAATTACTATCTAATCTTCCTAAAGAACTCCAACTTACTTTTTGGTAATGTTTACACTATTTCATTCTAACCAGCTCCAAAGCTTGATCCTGACAGGATTTTAGACCTATTTCTAGGCTTTTCTAATAATTCACTGAGTTCTCAATGTAAGCTATGTTTTGAAAACAATCTCTTGGTCTTATGAAATGGCTCTGTCAGTGAACCTCAAAGTAATACAGAAAGGAATACTTTCTTATTACTTTTCTTTTAGAAAGGAGGAGGCTGAGGCACAGAAAGGGGCAAAAAAATGGCTATGGTAAACTTTCAGGATATCTGAAGAGCTAGAAAGAGAACCTGAGTCACCAGTCTGGTTCTTTCCCGGTAGGCTTGGGTACTTTTAAAGAGTAATAATATTCACAAAATCCCCTTTATAGCTGTTTGTTGTCTTGAATGACATAGCTATCTCCTTTTATTTTTTTTCTATTAAAGACCACCGTCAGCAGAAATACTATCTTATCCATATCTAGTGCCACAAAGAGTTTCAGAAAATGGAGATGAGACTGAGAGTTGATTATCTGATTAATTTTGCCAAGCACATATCTAGCATAGAAAAGTATTCTGTGCCTCAAGCAGTGTAGTACAAATGTCCCAATTAGATGCATGACTGATTTTGATTTGGCTCATTATTTATGCAGAACAGTGGCTACTGGCTTATTGTCTTATTAAGTCCTGCAATGCGACCCTTAATAGTGATTGTGACTAATACAAGGAACACTATTCCATTTTTCTTAAGGCGGCATATTAATTATTATTATTATTATTATTCTCTATTATTTCTGTTATCTCTTTCTCCCTTGATAGTGCCAGAGATCTGAGACAGAAGAGAAATAATTCCAAAATCTTGAAAACACTTGCATGTGAGCAATAGCATTTACTTTACTAAACTTTAGATGCCCAGGAGTTAGACCTCGAAGACTATGCAAGTTACATTACTCAAGTTCCCTTTATAGTCAGTGGTGGGAAAGAGGCACTTTTGAAAAGTGATTCATTTATCAGATAGTAGTATCTAAGACACATCAGATGTTAACGCATTTTCTGGAAGCAGTTACTTTGTTCTATTGATGATGGAGGATACAAGAGTGACTGGCCTAGACTGGGATGCTCAAATTTTGATTGTCTTCATTCAAACATTTGAAATCTGTCTCAGGAGACTACGGGAAACTTGATGCACTCATGTTTAAAGAAAATTCTTTGAAGCCAGCTTCTACACTGCTTCCATGGAGTAGTACAGAAAGGGTGTAATTAGAAGAAAATGCTTTCAAGATCTTTTTAGTGAAACTAAAAATCTACTGAAAACTGTATTTGCCCTTCACTGGACTACTTTGCCATTTTTCTTTGGATAATCAGTTTCTCTGGGTAACAGTTTCCCTGTTGCTATAGGGTCATGTAAGTTTTCAGTGCAAGTCTTTGAAAACTCTGAACGATAATGCACAAATATGTTCCTGTCAATTCCTGCATGTCAGTCTCAGGAATGTCCAGCACCAAATATCCATCACTAATAAAGAGCTGCAGGACATGCAAGGAGAGAGAATTGTTTCAAGGAAGCTTCTTCACTGAAAGCAAGGTAATTTTTTAAAGAAATTAAATGGGTAATTAACTCTCTGCCTCATTAAGAACACATATGGTTAGCCACCTGAGTTGCTGGAATTTTAAAAGCCAGTGCTGGAGCAGAAGAAAACCTCAAGATAAAGTCCGATATAGTCAATGGGACTATGGAGCAACCAGATGGAGTTCACAACCCTTTTCAGTCATGTTTTCTTAATACATTAATAAATGAACTGCCTATTGAGAATATTTTTGGAAACAACATATTTTAAGCAAGCATGGAAGAACAGTCTAGGGAGGCAATCTTTCAGTGCTTGTAATTGTGGTATTAAGACCACAGACTGAACTTCAGCCAGCACAACTCCAAGTTTTCATACAAACCTGTTGCAGCTTACTCTTCTTGAACAACCTAAGCAGCAAGAATTACTCCACAAATTGTTCTGTTTAGTGATTTAGAATAAGGAACATATTTAAGAAACTTATGAGCTGTTGACATGCAGTTCATGAATGTAGAAACATGATCTGTCACAATGAATTTTCTCCCAACTAGCTACAAGTCACTTCAATATTATGGAATCACTAATAAAAAGGAAGAAACATTTCTACATTAAGAGGCCCAGACAACATTTATCTCCCATTGGCTTCACTAAATATTGTGTTCACTTCAGTCTTATTAGTATTTAGAGATTCAGATCTGAGAAGTATTCTGAAATATTAAAAAGTCATCAAAATTAAGGAAATCCATAATAAGCATTTTATAGATGCATAGTAGCATAAGCGGCAGAGCCAATAATGGCTTGTCTATACATGTCAAGCTTTGGACTCATGCTTTTATTATGTGAAAGCTTTCACTAGATTTTCCCTACTGTGGGAAATTATGGTTGCACATGCTGGCACGGGCTCTCTGGTATCTAATAAAGATTGATCTTGAGATTCAGTCTCTTTCTCAGTGAGCACACTAACAAAGGGAATTCACTGCTATCCAGCTGTCAGATTTTGTTAAAATTGGCCAGTGGGAATAAAAAAAATACTGAGATAGATGCATACATACACAGAAAGTTTTAAGTTATACTGTGTAAATCTCACTTCCTTAGAAGCCATGCTAAAGGTAGGTGGATATCTGGTCCTAAGAATTAATCTAGTTTAAAAATTGAACTAGTGTTTCTGCTTAAAAATAAATGCAAAAAACCTAAATTTTCAGATCTCTGGAGCTACCGTGGAATTATCTTCATACTTCATCTGAGGAATCTGGTACTCACAAAAGAATGCTGTATACCGCTTAACTTTAATTTATAATACATCAGTCATCTCATATGAAGATCTTAAAATACATTCTATTCTGCACATTTCCTTATTGCATCAGTATTCATAATGTAAAAATATCTTTTTAGATTTGAACTAGGGTAATATTCCTCTTCTCAGAAATTATTCTAAAGCAACAGGTGCTCATGTTTTGTTAAAAATAAATTACTAATGGCTCAGGAAACCATCCAGTACATGAGTTTTTTACTTATT
The DNA here is from genome assembly GCF_000695765.1 of Mesitornis unicolor. Taxonomy (NCBI): domain Eukaryota; kingdom Metazoa; phylum Chordata; class Aves; order Mesitornithiformes; family Mesitornithidae; genus Mesitornis; species Mesitornis unicolor. The sequence continues at coordinate 19,050 of NW_010190399.1, read as the reverse complement.
CATGGTGTGTTCAGCCTTTGTTTATACCACATAGTAAATATGTGTGATAAACAGATGCTCTCCAGGACATCAAAAATATCAAGAATTGTTCTTCTATGTCATCGAATTTTCCTCCTGGAATCTTTCTTCCCTCTGCCCTGGTGAGACCACATCTGGAATATTGTGTCCAGTTCTGGGCCCCTCAGTTCAAGAAGGACAGGGAATTGCTTGAAAGAGTCCAGCGCAGAGCCACAAAGATGATTGAGGGAGTGGAGCATCTCCCTTATGAGGAGCGGCTGAGGGAGCTGGGTCTCTTTAGCTTGGAGAAGAGGAGACTGAGGGGTGACCTCATTCAAGTTTATAAATTTGTAAAGGGCGAGTGTCAGGAGGAAGGAGCCAGACTCTTCTCTCTGATGTCCAATGACAGGACAAGGGGCAATGGGAGCAAGCTGGAGCATAGGAGGTTCCTATGTGAACATGAGGAAAAACTTTTTTACTGTAAGGGTTATGAAGCACTGGACCAGGCTGCCCAGAGAGGTTGTGGAGTCTCCTTCTCTGGAGACATTCAGAACTCTCCTGGACGTGTTCCTGTGTTGACCTGGTCTAGGTGATCCTGCTCTGGGAGAGGAGTTGGACTGGATGATCTTTCGAGGTCCCTTCCAACTCCTAAAATTCTGTGATTCTGTGATTCCGCCTAGTCCTGCACAGACTGTCTAAAGCAGAAGGACCTGGTCTGTGTTCATGGTTGTGTTCATTCTTGCTCCCACAGAAACCACTAACAAGAATAGGGAAAAAGTCCTTGAAAAGCAGGTCTGTTTAATATATGTTTCTTTCTGGGAGAAATATTTTTTCATGCCATTATTAAATAAGAATTGTGGCATGCTTCTTTCATAGGTTTAAATATGAAATTATTAAGAAAACCACTTGAAAGTCCTCATTAGGGAAAAGGAGTCTTAACTCAAAGCGAGTAAACTTCAGTGGGACTTCTGGTGCTCCTCACATTCATTATCTGGGCTGTAGATATCAGAGAAGTAAATTTACGCCAGCTTCTTTAATGACTAACTGTACTCTGACATTTCTTTTTGTAGACTTACACAGATGAACAATGTACAATGGTACAATGAATATAAAAGAGTGGAAAATAAAGATTTCTTAAAAAAAAAATTGCTGCCACAATCAGAGCTTTTAAAATTAGCCTAGCCTCCCAACTGCTTTGTTGGTTTTCTTTGGAATTTGCCAGCAAATGGCCAGGTTTCTTAATGAAATAGAAGCTCAGAGTATTTCTACAGTTTTTTTAACTGTCAGATCTCTCTGAATAGAAGAATTAATCAGGCAACTCAGTGAATGAATAGAGCAACCACCGCATAAACTATTTTACTAGCTTCTCTTTGTTGTTTTTTTTTCTTTTTTTTCTTTCTTTTTTTTTTCTTTTCAAAATTTAAGTTCTGAAGATGTCAAGACCAGAACTGAGGAATCAGGTCCTACATTACTGTTAAAATACTTTAATTGGTACATCTCAGCTCTTTGCCAGTCTTGGATTTTATTAAAGATTTTTAAAAAGCATGTGGTCTTCGGTCAAGCTCTGCAGCATGGAACCCTAGTCTACTCACTGGTTGTGTGAACTACTGTGCGATGACAATTTCTCAGGCAATAGTACTGGTTGTAAATGGTCACATAAAGCAAAAATTGAAGCATTCAGTTTATTACATATTATATGGGATGAACTGAGTGATATAGTAGATGATGGTGAACTGTGAGACAATTTATTTATCCTTTTTCATTAAAATTTGATATGCAGTCATAACTCACAGTGGGCAGAATGAAGTTTCCTAGTTTACAATAGAGCATCCTCCATATCTCATATTTTAAAATAAAGCAGTAGTTACTGCAAACAAAACATTTCATTTAAGATCTCCTGAATAACATTCCGGTCAAAAAGATAAATACAGTCATTAATCAATACTAATTATTATTTTGGCACACACATTGGTCAGCTTGTGCTAAATGCAGCAATTTAACATGTTAAATAACATTTAACAGTCATTTATGCTGTTCTATATTATAGTCCATAGATAAAAATAAACATCCATCTCAGTTTTTCTTACACAACCTATCTGGACTACCTATCAATAGTGTTTTATTCATCTATTTTAGATGTATGTAAGAAACTCCTCACCATGACATCTGATGATCTGTGTAGTCATAACTGTAAAAATAGAAACTCTGAAAAATGGCATGCCTCCTCTTGCCTGACTCTCCAGTAGAAAAGACAACTGATATTTTTACCCTTAAATAACATCAGCTTAAAAAGCCCACACCCGAAGACATAGACAAATGAATGAATAAAGGAAAGAAATAATATTTTCATTCAGTAATATTGTCACAGTGTTAAGCAGGAATTTTCACATAATCTGTGTCCCAAGTAACCATCACTGGCTGCACTGATATTTACCTCTTACTATTTTTATTAATTCTTTTTTATGAAAGAAGAAAAGAAAGAAATGTTTGCAGCACAACACAGAGTCACTAGCCATGACACCTCACAGAAATAGAACCTTTTCTAGAATAGGAATAAGCAACTGGTTTTACAACTTCTTTTTTTAAAGAAAAGCAGAAAAAAAATAGTGAAAAGTACCTACATAATAAAAAATATGATCTTCTGTGACCCCTTTCACCCCAAGCAAACAATCTTAACAGAAATTTTTCTACTGGTACACTAATGGTGTATCACTTATGACCACTGCTAGAGACAGAATACTGAGCTAGGTAAGACCTTTGGCCTGACCCAGTACAGTTATTCTTCTGAGCAAGTTACAATGGAACAATTCAAAACCCAAAATAGTACCAAAAAAGGGAAAAAAATAAAAATAAAGAAGTAAACCTGCTGAAATACACAAAGACACACACACACACACACACACACACACACATATATATGTTTATAAGCTTGGACATTTCCTGCATCCTTATCAATCAAGATGATACACATATAAATGATATGGTAGTCAATGGACGTTTCTTACAGGAAAGAAAAATAATTAAAAAATCCAAATCAGAATGAAAATTTTTAAAAAAAACAACCAACAAATCACAGGCTTTCCTGAAAGAATTTCTCTTCAGATTTTGTTTTGAAAGAGATTATTTCATGCTTTCCTTTTGCAGGTTCTAATTACTTTCATTTTGTATGCAGAAAAAGTTACAGCTTCTTAACAGACTATGCCTTTTTATGACTGTGTCGAAATGGCATTTTTCATTAGCAAATTATTCTGTCAAAAAAATTCTGGAACAGCTCTAATATGCCTTTATATGTGATGTGGATGCATCCGGATGCATGCATACACGCAGACATAGGCTCAAACAGAACATAAACGTTTCTCAGATGTGTCCCTTAGTCATTATGGTCATGTCTCAAAATGTTTTGCAAGTGTAATGGCAACAATCTATTACAAGCTAATTTTTAAATAGTCATCTTAAACATTATTAAAATGAAACGGAACTAGTTAAGTTACGATTTTGATGATATCTTTAGCAGAAGATCCTCAAGAGTAAGCCTGCTTCTACCTCCTTTTATTCTGCTTCTATCTGCAGTTTGGATGAAATGTTTCTCCTTGTACAGGGAGACCCACACAAAGCTTACTCACTTTGTAAGCCTTGCGTGAACCTATTTTCAGGCTTAATAATGAACAGGCTTTTCATAAGCTTAGTGAACAGGAGTGAAATTCAGCTTTTCCAAGTGTATGATAGTGCCTGTGGAATAGAAATAGTCATTTGCAGAGCAGCCTACGATCTTTCTGGAAATAATATACAGTTACATTCTGCAAATGAGATATATTATCATTATGCTGATGAGAAGATCAAATATTTCTTTTTCTTTCGTAGTCAAAATATTGTTAATGGATGATTTTCTGCCTGGAAGGACATTTTATTGAAATTATGTGCTGAGCCCACCACTCGTTGACTGGGTAAGATGAAAACAAATGAAAAAAGAAACCTGCATGAGAATATGAGGGAAAAAAAAAAGAGAATCAGGAAACGGGGATGTTAATTCTTATTGTGTTTTACATATCTTTTGTCTTTCCTTTACAATCTTCTCTTTTTCGATCATGTGTTCTTCAGAGCAGTGACTTTTTGTTGAGTCTTGGCAACAGCAGTGTGTATAAGTGTTCCTTGCGCATTGTTACAGTACCAATGAACAAAACCAGCAATGATGTCTCTACTGAAATGCTTAGCCATACAGGCTGCAATTTTCAGGGCTACCATTGCATTTCAGTGAGAGTTTGGCAATTTTAGACTCTTATTCTTTCAGACTTCAGTTCATTTGTTTGTTTGCTGTGTTGCTGTTCTGCATTTGTTTTTCAGAGTTATTCTGGCCAGTTTATACTAGTTAGATTAAACAAAATTAACACTTAAAAGATTATTTTCTATAATTTTAAATTTATGATACATCAATCATTCTATCATTTGAAAGGCAGTACAGTGCTATGCTTAGCTGAAGTAGTAGATCTGATGATAATAAGGAGCTATTAAATTTGCTTAGTGATGAAAAGAAACACCTAAGAATTATAATGGAAGGGAGCATCCTCATCACACCCATTTCTGTGTATTTCTGCCAATTGAAAAGAAATACATAAAGATGACATAGCCACACTAACATTTGCGTACCTTTACTTTGGACAGTATAAACCCCTTTCAGACTGCTGCTACAGGTTGCTCCTCATTCCCAAGCACGTCCCCTAATTCTGTCCTAGTTCCACAGTCACACTGTGCCAATCAGCCCCTCCCAGGTCATCGAGGAAAGCAGTGATGACTCCCAGGCTATTTTTCACTTTCAGTTGCTGGTATGGAGTGTTTGAAACCTTGATGAATATCAGAGTGCATTTTAGCATAATACTCAGGAGCTGAATTAAACATAGAGATACAGAAGACCAATTGACATGAATGACATATCTCTGTGATCCATTAGAAAGACTGCATACACAATAGATTTTTTTGGTTGAAAGAAGAACAGGATGACTTTACTAGAGCCATTTGCCAGCTGCTCAGTGAATAGGTCAGAGGCATAAGAAAGATAGCTTCCCTGTTAAAAGTGTTAGTTGTATTGCTCATTTATCATGCACACTCACTGTGCTCTGGCTCTCTGTAATAGTAAAGTCTGTGGACACAGTTCCATTTTGATTTCCTCTAGCTACAGCTTTCTAGTGAAATCATAATGCTGTTTTGATGATGTCATAGTCCCCTGTAATTCTATAATCTGTGTTATTATTTCAGTCCAGGATTAAGACATGTATTGAGATCTTAATTTTGATGGAACATATGATAGGATACACATTCAGTTCTCTGTTAACTTGTTATATCTTACATATATCTTTTCTTGAACATACATAGCTCTGAAACATATTTTATCAAATGCCATGTGCAGAATCCTACTGAGCATGTGAGTACAGAGGAATAACTGCATAAGCCAACTTTCGTGGTTGCTTGGAGAGATGGAAGGGAACAGCTAAGCACCCTGCCTGTTCCCTCACAGGAAGAAGTCAAAACAGCTCCTATCATATATGTGCCTTCCAAAAAAAGCCACGTGCAGCTCTAGAAGCACAAGTTGTGTATCACTGATTCAGTCAGTTCTTCCATCTGCAAAAAGCCCAGAATGCTTTACAAATTTTACAAGAAGCATTTCATCCACCACTGAAGTGCAGCTGCCTATGGAGAGAAACTTGGCAGCTGTTTAAGAGAAAACATAAATCCTACACAATAGTTTAGGGGAAGAATTTTTTAAGAATAGTGCAGATGGGAATGTAGGGAGGTAGAATATAGTTACATGAGCTGGGTGTCTATATAGGCAGGAGATACAGGTTGGCCAAAACAAGCAAAATTAAAAACTTCTCATCTCACAAAACATTTCAGGCATATAGTTATATTTCTCAGAGAAAGTTACTTTGTAAATGTTTAAAGAGTACTATCTTTCTTTGTTTCCTTTTTTTGTTCCCCCTAATGGGTCTATTTTAATCACTCTATCCATCTGCACATTGAGAATGAAGTCATATCAGTGCTCAGAGATAGCCGTCAGCACCACTAGCCATGAGGTAGAATGATTTGTCAGTATGCAGAAATGTTATCACTTCAAATATGAAACATTTACAGCTTTTCCAAAGTTGAAAGCCAGGTCTGTAACACTCCTCCACAGATGTGATTCTTGATTTTCAATAGTATAAAATTCCCATTTTTACCTCTTCGAGACCATATTTTTAATGTTTTGTATCCATTAAAAAAACTTCTAAAAGACCCAAATTTATACTAACCTATTCAGTGATTTAATTATTGATAAACTGCACAGGGAAAGAAAAAGAAAAGAAAACCAAAACTTTGGATTCTCTTATTTTCAGTTAGTTTATTTACGAGGCCCTTTAGAAACTCTGTACGTTAGAAAGCACTAGCACTGTAATTGTGCTGCTAAGTTAAACAACCTCAGAATACCCTGTTGCTGAGGCCAACTGGCTTAAAACTACTTGCATGTATACGATTAGATTATTTTAGCATTCAGATGATTGCATTCAGTTTGTGTCTGTGGCCTATACTGACTCCCATATTGTGCATAAGACTTACCTAGGACAATGCTGGTTGGCCTCAGTCAAAGCAGGAACAATTCTAGACATTTAATACAATAAATGATTCAATTTCAAGGTCTGGGAATCTTTCTTAACACTGCTTACTTTACTAGTGTAGGTGTAATCTAGAAGTAGTATAAGCAATTAGTATCAGTAGCTTAAAAATAAAACACATTTGCAGTATAAGAGAAGCTGAACAGTAAAGCACATAATACACGGGTGTAATCGCTTTTTCCTTTAACAGCTGTAAAGGTTGTTAAATACAGGTCATCAAATAGGGCCTAGGAAAAACAATGCAGCATTAAAAACTTGTATCTTTTCATTTTTACAGTTCTACTGGAATTGTGGAGGCTGTTTCTGTGTTTTGGGAAAAAAAGTCCCAGTATTGGAAAACACTGTGTCTGAAGCAGTGGCTAGCATTAGAGCACAGTGAATGGTCAAACAAAGTGCATTCTTTCCTCCTCATCACATTTTGCCTCTCTCTTACCTTTTAGAGAAAAATGCATTCAAACATTGTACATCTCCTCTCCTCAACCTTATAGGAGCCTTTGGTACTGTGTAAAGCACCAAAGGACTCTATAAATGAGGAAGCATTTGGATTTTGGGCTAGGTTCAAATCATTAAACAGTTAGGAACCATGTTAAGCACAAACAGAAAATTTTCATGTAGTTTGAGACTTTGACCATCCCTAAAGCTACATTTAAATGCACAGTGATGGCTCAGATCTCTATCTGTAAGTGAAATATGGTCAGCAAAAATATCCAAATGCTTCACAAAGGGGAATCAATTATTATTAGTTTAGGTTTCACTCATAAGGACTTTCATTAATTTTCCATGGCACTAAGGAGAGGGAATAAAATGTATGTACAGATTTTAAACAGCTTTGCTGGCTTAAACCTTACTGGACATTATTCAAATAGAAAGCACTGGGAAGTGATGGGATTTCAAGACACCCACTCACCCTGGGATGTTATAAACTGAGGCCATTAAAAAAATCAACATCCAGGAGGACAAAGTCACTCAAAATATCAGTTAAAGTGTGTGGAAATTAAGTAAAGCTTACGTCAGTAAAATGTGTTCAATAAATTAGTAAAACAAAACAAAGGCCTAACAGCTAAGAAAAGCTTTACACTAAAAAGATCTAAATATCAAGAAAAGGAAAGTTTCCACTTAGGCCCGTTGTTTGCAGTGTATTTTAAGTTGCTTCAATATACTGCTCAATTATTATCTCCAATACATTGAAGGTATCTGCCCTTACACAGTGAGAGCATTAAATAGCAAAGCAGTCAGAGGAAGTTTTTTATTTTCATTTTTTTCTGAGGATTGCATTTAGTTTGTATATTAGATATTTTATTATAATAATGGATGGTAATTATATATCTTCTCCTCAAATTGATCATAAATACCCAATAGCTACCTTTCCCCTGCACACTAATGATGATGTATGGTACTTTTGTTTATGATAATTCATTTGTATCATCGAGCCAAGTGACACATGAGACAATTTTCAAACTTTTAAGCTAGTAATGCAAATAGGTAAATTAGCTTTTTTAAAAATGCATCTCTTAAAAAATTCGCAGTTTGGTATTTGCTGGTGCCTTTTTATGAGTCTTGAACTGTAAGGCTAATAAAATAATAGTGTGTCTGCTCGGTGCATCAACCAAAGCAATTGTGTAGTTTGCCAAAAGGACAGGTGCTAACAAGTGTTTTGTTTTTCTTTAACAGAGCAGTTACTGCTCAGTGAATACCTGACCTTTGCTTTAAAGTTTTTGTCGACAATATTATGTTGATGATGTTGGCTGAAGGAGATTCAGCTGAGTTATTGAAAGAAAGCAGGGAGATTCCAATTTAAAAACAGTAGTGCAAAAAATAAGATGCCCACTCCTTCAACACTTAATGGTGCTAAACAATAAGCTGAGGTGCTTTCCTTGCCTCTGAGATGCTCAGACTCAGAGGTAGCCCAGGCATCAGTGCATAGCCATCCTTCCAGGACAGAGACTCTGGCATGACCCACATGCAGCTGAGCACCAAGGAAGCTGTGAGCAGCCTGTCATTCTGATTACATGGCCTGTTGAGAACAAGGGATTTAAAACAAATGGAGCTAACATAAGCTGGTGGTTTAAGGAGAAAAGAGGCTGGTTATTGCCAGAATTTAAGGTACAAAAGGATGATCTTTGCCAGTATTCCAAAGATAATCATCCCTTGCCAAAAAGGTCAATTGGCCCACATCAGATTTTCTCAATACTATTTCTAGGAAAAATGCTTTTTACAGAGGCACTGAACAGACTGTACACAGTATAATTACAGTGGATAACAAAAGTGCTAATGCCTTCTTTCTGAAGAAAACCTACACTGACAAAACCAGCTGAATGGTAGCTATCAACTCTACTCCCCTCTGCCTCTGACTCCCAAAGCCTGAGTTCAAATGTGATACCACTCAAAATACTCTGGCCTCTTCTTATCAGTTAGAGGTTCTTCACTTAACACAGAAAGCAGAAAATTCTCTACAGAGTCATCTACCTACAAATCCATGATGGAAACCCACTGTTTCGGTGTCAAATATACTTGAGGGGGGTCTTTTAAAATTTTCTCTCTGAATTCTTATGTTCTTTCCACTGGGAATATGCACTCCATCACAGAAAATGCTGGGAAAAGACACACAGGGTGTAATGACTGGGAAGAGTTTTAAGAAAGCTTCAATCAATTTTGTGTGAAAAACAGCAACGTCAACAAGGAGTGCCTAACTACCCTCCTATAGCTGTGCTTCAGAATGATTCCTTGAAGACAACATTCACCTAAAGTTAAAGTTGTCAGTGAGGGTAAATAAATACTTTCTGTTTTAATGCATTAAATAAGTCTGCTGACTCCTGACACATCTAGTTGTGGGAAGCAGCAGAAAGTCCCTTCATTATCTATCTGTCTGTAGGTTTCAGGCCTAGAGAGAGGTATGGGCAAGCAGTCCATGATGTGGGAAAGGTCACTGAAAGTTTTATTGAGCTTTTATGTGCACAGTCACATTCACAAGTCAGTAATTATGCTACAGATTTAGGCTGAAATCTTGTCCACCTAATCCAACAATACAGCAAAACACCCTGAGGTTTTGGTTGTAAGCTGGGATGTACCCTCACATGCTATGGGCATGCAGAGCAGGTAACACCTCCACGCAAAGCTATCAGTGTAGTTACCTCTGGTGGGGAAGCTGGTAGCTGACAGCTGAAAGAGGGCAAGAACCAGCTTTCCAGCCCTCACCTTGGCCAACATTGTCTGGGAACTGCCTGCCTGCTGCAGGCAATGTCAGTGCTCACCACCTGCTTTCATTTCCAAGCTGGCTCAGCTCCACCTCAACTGAACTCGCATGGTGGGGGCAGCTGGGGAGATGGATAGGGAGGTGCCCTCCATACCTCCCCCCTAGAAACAGGGCTTTCCTTGATGTTATGGTGGGGACAGGAGTGGCACTGGTGAGCAGGTTTGTTTGGTGGGTTGCCAGCCAGGCTGTGAATAAACTTGAGACTGAAATAACTTGCTCATGTAAACGTAACCTTCCTCCCTTGTCTTGCAGATTATTTGTTCCCCAGCAGTGCATATGAGCAGCTGGAGAAAAAGCTTAGGCTAAAGAGGACAACTGAGGAGATACGGCCAAGATGCATGAAGGTCGTGTGTGAGGAAGCCTGGTAGCAGCTGTCAGAACCTGACACCAAATGCTAGTCCAGTATTAACCACTGCCCAAATATTCCTCTGCCTTCGCAGTCGGCAAGAGGCACTGCTCAACAAGGCAGCCATTGGTTTTGGTCTTGGTCCAAAACGCGTCAGTCAGCCAATAAGTGAGCGTTACAAACACAATCCACTGGACTAACTCTAGGATATATATTTTCAAAGTTCATATTTATAGTTTGCAAACTCTGTCTTTCAGATAGCAAGTCCTAGTAGCACCAGAAGCTGTTGAATATTCCAATCAAACACAAAATTAGAACAGGATTCTGTGCCACAAATACAAAGTAAAGCCATCTGCCAAATTTTAAAATACCTCACCTAGAGTTCTGGTAATCTCTCTTGTAACATGAGCATAATATAGAGCTTGCCCCTGAAGAAGCAACCTTCGCTGTGTTCAGTAGATTTTATAGTAAATCTTAATCATTGAAAGACTATCTTCATGCTTATGGGTTGCTTTAAGGATGGCAACTGGTCCAAATTTTCCAGAGAAGGGACAATATTTTTCTATTATTTATTAGTTCATTTTAGGTCACTGGAGAATTTCCAAAGACATCTTCCTTTTCTGTCTTATAAACCCTAAGAGTTAAGTAAGTATTCTCAAATAAGCGCAATTTACAGTATGTCAGCTTAAAATAAAATCATAACACATTTCTAAATTGATAGAAATTGCATAGCACCAAATGAGAAATAGGGATTTTATCCTCTCATTTATACATGCTTGTCTCTCTGTCTATAAACATATGTTTGCACATACTGTGTATTGATAGATTAACATATAAAATTACAACACTGCATTTGCAACACTGTACTTAAAGTTGTGTCTGCATTTTTACTTCAGGGGTTTATATCTCAGCTATAAAAAATTCTCTTTAGGCAGAATCTTGGCAAAGATTGATAAACTACAAATTATTATTTTCTTTTTAGAAAAATTAGGAGAAAATGTCAAAACAATAATCCCATTCTCTTCATAGTGTCAAAAGGATGTATGGACTGATCCAGAATGCATGTTAGTTGCTAACTCAACCAAAGCCAAGAGAACAATTTTTCACTATTATGGACTTGGCTCGTTTTGCTGTGGGAGTGAAATTCTGCACCCCCTTAGCCACTAATGTGTTCTGCATTCTTTCTCTGTTTTTAGCAACTTAAAAGAAATCATAATTTACTTAAACCATTTACCAGTCATCTGTAAATATCCATGATTAAAACCAATTCTATTCTGAATTTCAGTGAAAAATGACAGAACAGATTCAGAAAGCAGTAAGATCAGCCTGGGATTTCAGTGTAAAAGCTGACTGAAGACGCAGAAGCAAAGAAGATTGAATGCTAACAGATCTGATGGGACAGCAACCTCACTTCAGCCAACAACTGGAGTTGATTTTTAGAGGAACTTTATAACGACTCTAACAGGAGGACGATCAACAAAGCAATGGCTCTTCAGCATTTCTCATGAGTGGCCTAATTTCTCCCGTTCTTTCTTCCATCTTTTTCCTACTTAAAGGGGGCCTGAAGAAAGATGGGGACAGACTTTTTAGTAGGGCCTGTAGTGACAGGACAAAGGTAATGGTTTTAAAGTAAAGGAAGGTAGATTCAGACTAGATATAAGGAAGAAATTTTTTACAATGAGGGTGATGAGACAGTAGAACAGATTGCCCAGAGAGGTGGTAGATTACCCATCCCTGGAAACATTAAAGTCAGGTTGGACAGGGCTTTGAGCAACCTGACTAAGTGGAAGACATCCCTGGTCATTGCAGGGGTGTTGGGCTAGATGATCTTTAAAGGTCTTTTCGAATCCAAACCATTCTATGATTCTGTCCTTCATACATGTTATTTATAGACCGTGCTGTGGTAAAGAGATGGGATTCTTCCTTTAATGCATCTACCCAAGTTGCAGTAGTCAATGAAATAAAATGATTTCCTGACTCTTATATAAGCATTTCTGCTACCAGAGCTTAATTAGTTCAAAGGAAGCAGTATGGGAAAAGTTGAAGCAGATGAAAAGTTCATCATCATCATAAAGAGCAAAACTGAAATTTATTCTGTAGAACCTGTTAAGGATTAAGTAGGAATTATGTGTCTCACAGGAATACCAATTGCCAAAATATGTCACCCTTTGATAGAGCTTCTGTAAGCATCCTGCCTAGGTTGCAATAACTACACTTCAGTCCAAGATAACAAATAAAATAAATAACACATGCATTCTATGGGATAAATTGTAACTTGGGGAATGAACATCTAAGGTGAGGAAGAGAAAATCTTCCCATTGGACAGAAGGATGTTGGATAAGTATGTGATGGCCCTCATCAGCCTTTGCTGGCTGGAAGAGGACTGGGGTCTCTTCTACATCATGTTAGAGCCCTCTGTAGTGAAGAGGCCAGAATGGTTGTCCAGATACTCAACTTTTGCTCATGTCACTTTAACCTAAGGGAAAATTGGTAGAGGTATATTTAGGTTTAGAGCATAGCACAAGGATAGACAACTATAGGCAGCTACATCTAAAGGTGCCCCACATTAAATACTTGAGCTAGAGACTCAGATTTCCTTTGGGCAGATCTGCCTGCAGTCCACATTGGCTGGAGACGACCAGACTGCACTTTGGTCCTATTAAGAACTGAAAATCACTGTGGGCCATGATGCTTCCTGACTGCCCTGGCATATCCTGCATTGCCCTTCATAAATAGATACTCTTTTTTGTTGTGGTTTGTTGTTGTTGTTGTTGTTGGGTTTTTTCAATGTTTTTGTTGTTTGTTTTTTTTTTGTGGGATTTTTTTTTGTTTTGCCTGCTCCCAGCAACTGTTAGAATTACTGTTAGAGTGGATTGTAGGGAGGCTTAGTAAAATAGTACCCATAACTAAGTAGGAATAGGGTGTGTTCTTCTAGATAAGTCCAAGTATTGATAGAACAGAATTGCTTATTTAGGTAAATAACATTTCATCACCTTCCATAAAACATTTCATTCATCTTCATTTAACATTAAACCCTCAAATAAATCTATGTATCTAATGTATTTTAATTAAGCAGAGGACAGGTGAAGAGTTATTCTTTCAACATCTCCAGTTGCACTCTGCTGCTCTAGTCAATGAAAGTGAAACTGCAAAAACACGCCTCCATTATTAACACTAATTTTTACTTAATTTTATTTTTTGGTCTCAGAGAATAGTTCGTACCACTATGCATATGGGATGGCACACCATGGGAAGGAAGCAAACTTATTCACCTCAAGAGGCAGAACCACTCTGTTCAATGGTATTTTTATTTTCTCCTATCTACCCAAGGGTTTTTAACTTGGTAAAAAGTGTAGGCAACTTTTCAAGATATGGGTTATCTCACAGACCTTTTCTCTTCTTCTTCCCTCACTTCATGGTTGACACTGCAAGCTTTTCTGTGCAAGTCATGCCAGTCACTTCCACAGAAGACACATACCAGAAGTGCACCATTTCAGAAAAGAACCAGCACCGTATCTTCAGGCGTTTCTGTACTGACTATCAGTACTCAGAGGGAGTACTGCAGTTTCAGTGAAATAGTGATTTTTATCTCGAAGTACTTTAAAAATGGAAGTTCTGGAACTGAAGTCTGATCTACGTGTGTGAAAGATGAGGTCAGTGCAGAGTGCTATTAACTTCAATGCAGTTTTATATTCTGACCCAAACTGTTAATTTAACTGCATCAGTTTGCAAGACCAGGGCATTTAACAAACTGTACAAAGGAATAAAAACAGCACCAATGAAAAGCATTTTTGATGTGAAATAGAACAGGCTTTTAAGAGTGGTCATCATGATTACGTGGCAGTTTTGGAATGAAGAGTGTTTTTCCAGTTGAAACTAAAAAGCAATTTTAAACTCAGAGGTGGAATTTTGGCTTAGCCTCACTTAACTTCACATATATATATATGTATGTATATATATGTATCTATATATATTTCCCTGGCACTTTTTCCTAAGTGGTCTTTACATGGCATTGTAAGACAGCACCTCTAACTGCAGAGTAGCCCCATGACACAATTTTGGCACATTAGTACACTGAAATAGTGCCAAATGAAGTTAGATCATCAACATTATTTCCTGTATATAGCACTTGGGCTTTCCCTGGAGCTCTGATCCATGAACTGACCCAGTCTAATCCTACTTATCTTTGAGTTCAGAACAGTCAGATGTTTGGGAAACAGACGTGTTTTCTCTGTCATCAGCTCCAGAAAATACACACATTTCTTCCTGCCCCCTCGAGTGAAAACACATTTTGCCTTGCAGGACTACAGAACATTACATACAATATTTTATGTTTCTTGTATCTCAGTATTTAGAAGAACTATTTCATGTCTCATTACCTTAAGACAGCTGATTATGATACAATTTAAGATAGTAACTCTCTGCAAGTAAAGGGCAAAAAAGCAGTTCACAAAGAGAATGCAATAAACATACATTTTGTATTGTTTCCTATGAAGCTGCTTAAGGTGTTTTGTCTTTTGTTTGTTCTTTTTTTTCTGAAAAAAGGAGAAAAAAGGGCTTCCTTCATCTCAGTAAGTCAACACATGGGTGCATAAGAGGTTCAAATCTCTCCAGTGCTTTTAAGTTACAAATTAAACATGACTATGCTCCCTTTTGACTCTCCTTTCAGTTTTTTTCTGATGCTTTTTTTTTTCAATCTGGACTATAACTCAAAAAATTCAGGTGAAAAATTTCAACAAAAATTAATCCTCAGATTTCCACATAAAAATACTCAGTAAACTTTACTCACCCATGTAGCCCTACACTGGAAAGGTATCAGTTGTTCTAGAGTGATACTAACTGAATCCATAAATCATTCTCAGGAAATTCTCCATTATATCTTCTCACCAGGGTAGGCTCATCTGCAAGTGATTGACAACAATTCAGCATTCATTTGGTTTTTTTTATTTATTTAAATACATTCATTATTGCTCACATACCACAATGATTTGTATTAAAAATAGATGATACATAGCTAATCCTAGCAGTTCCATAAAATTGTAAATTATTATGTGTTAACTTTGCTGGAATGAATAGTTGCATAATACATTCATTGTGCCTTTCCGAATAACTACGGAAAGATAGTTCAAAGTCCACCTCATAAAAAAAGGGTGTGTGTTTGAATGTGGTAAAGACAGGGCTAAAGGCGGCTGAGAGCACTATTTGTAGTGGAACAGGGCTATCATATCATCTCACTGCCACTCTGTTAGACCAATCTGTCAATCAATCAATTGTTTAAGAATCACCCATAGAAACCATCACTAAACCCAGGTTATTTAGCTCTTTACACCCATTTAAAGCACCATTATGACCTTGTGGTTAGCTTCAGTTATGCAAAATATATATACTATATATACTATATTTTGCATACAAATAGCAAAGGCAGGAAATTAATAATGCTATTTATAAAACAAAACAACCCTAATGTTAAGTGAATGGCTTTCGGCCATGGTTCAGCCAGGTAATGAAACATGTGCCTGGATTTAAGCGCATGAATCACTTGATCGATTCCGAAGCATTCTGCAGGTGCCCACAGTTCAGCATACACTTGAGTCACCTGATGGATCAAGGCCTCCATCAGTTATGAAAATACACACAAAGGTGTTTCTTGGGTGGATTTCAGGATTGTACGTATACGAAGACATCATGAGTGAAAATTACCAAAAAAACCCCAAACGATAAGACAGGAATAAGAGGTTGCCAAGCGTAGTGTGTCACACTGGCTCTGTCTTGCTGTGGCATGAGCCCTGTGACCTGGTGTCAGAGTGCTGATCTGCCGCCAATGGAAAAAGGAGCTAGGGAGGCTGAAAGTGACTTTGCTTCACTGTGCCTTTCAGCTCCCTCTCAGAAGTGCTGAGCTGTGCACTGGATCTGCAATGGCACCTTCCTTTCAGCAGCTTCTTTCTGAAAGTTTACTTGTCTGTGGCACCAGAAACCACCATAGTGGCACACCCTGGAGGGGAAGCTTGAAGGCACGAATATGCAGTTTGGTGTAAACTCACTGCAGCTTCTCACTGAACTGGAAGGAAACAGCTGTCTGTCAGCTGCCTGCTCCATGCAAAACAGTGCATTAAAATACACAATTGCAGCTCCATACAAAATGATACCTTAAAATGTATTTTAGAAACTATGGGGGAATAGTGGCAGATGTAATACAGTCTCCTCATGCAAGCCTGTCTTGCAAAAGAACTGTAAGTAATCTTTACTGTGACTGAGGGAACATGAGTAGTTTGCTTAATTTATATGTAGGCAAAACTGTAAATGCCCCAAACTTTTGGTACAGCGCAGCCCAGCCTGGATGCTAACAGCCAAGACTACTGCAACTGAAAAAGATGGCGAAGCTCCAAAGGACTTCAGCAGAGGCAAAAAGGCGCAGGAGTGTTTAACACAGGCATGAGCAAACACAAGGCAATGAAGCATGCAGACATTGCTGGTGAGTAAGCAAACAAAAGAAGGCCTCCTGAGCAAAATGTGTTTTAATTTGATATTTGTAGGAAAAAAGGGGATAAGGTGTTTAACTGGTTGTAAGTGTTAAAGCAGAAGACAAAGGAAAATAGCAGACTAAAAGTTGAGAGCTATTTGAGGTATGGATGAAGTAGGCGGGAGGAAGAGTTTGGGGGAGGCAAAAGAGAAGGGACTGGTGAAGGTGAGAGCATAAATGTAGTTCTGGACTGTGCAGCTCATGGGATACATGACTAAGTAATTCACTTGTAACACACAGGACACCCTTGAAATAATTTAAAGTTGGTGGGCTACTAAAATCTGTAAATGACTAACCTCTCTAATGAATATATCCATTGCTGCATTAACTGGTCTCGCACTCCTCTGTCTCCCAGAATGCAAGAATACTAAATAGTTAATGCTCTGAATAAAACATCTCTTCAGCCCACTTGTGATCAGTATGCGCTGAAATGTGCCTGCTCAGACAATCCCTCTGACCTGGGGAACATATAGTGCATTTATTAGCACTCTGTGCTACTGTCCAGGGTAGAAAGAGTTCAGCTACTTCTAGTTTGGGCAACGTAGAGTTTCCCATTCTTCACCGCCTGACCTCAAACACTACGTTTCAAAGCTTTCCAGTTTTTTCCATCTTGTGTTAGCACTGATCTATTTGAGAAAAAAAAAAGTGACTGTAAAAGTGAAGAAATCTGACAAAGACTAGATCACTGAAAAGTGCAAGCAGCTTCAATGGGTTTTGGGGGTACAAGCATCCTTGTTATTTGCTCTAAAGCACTCAAAGAAAACAACACCAACTTCTCGTGTTAGAGGAAATGTCCTTCTGTTAAAGCAAGGGAAGTGCTATTTTGCTGAACAGCACAAACCAACATAACAATAGTGTTTACAAAGAACTTGAGATTCTTTACAATAAATCTGAATGTGCTTAAGAATCCCATAAGGGTTTTAAAAAAACCTGAATGTGTTTTCCTAAGTAACTATTTAAAGCATATTAGAGTTTATTTAATTGCATTGGGATTTTTCAAAGCATATCAGGGCAAAACAGTAGAGTATAGGCCCCAATATGCTAATTAATAGCTAGCTAGACCCCTGAAATAAACCTGCTACACTTCATTAATCAGACAGTAATTGAATTGGCACAGTACTTCTGTGCAAACTATATGTGAATTGAAGTACCAGTCCTGCCAATGGAGAGGGTAACTTTCTCCACACAAGTATGTTTTTGGACAATGTATTAACATTTTTTCAGTGGTCAGCTGGCCTTTATAATTCATATTTTTCTACATGGAAAAATCTCACATTACTGAACACAGTGAATTATTGCTCATGCTGAGACAGTTTTTTAGGTAAGTACTTTTCAATGACCACAAGTTCAGCTTAGTGGAAAAGAACAAATCAGAACTGATACACTTTGCTTTGTCATCTAAAGACATCTGCCAATTAATGTTATTATAAAATAATAGCATTGAGCAGATGTTTCATTTACAACATTTTTTTTTCGACTGTATGAAAGCTAACTACCTGGGGATTCGACTGGCAAATAGTGACTACTTTGCTTACAGAAAATGAAACAAGAAATTTTCCACCAGAACTGATGAACTGTAATTTTCGTTATTCACTGTCCATAGTGAGATCTGATAAAAGATTAACTGGACCAAAATTAAATGGACAAAAATACACTCTAACTTTAAATTTATAACATTTTTCTCATGACATAACTACTTAGCATTCCTCCAGCTTTAGAAAAGAGGACACATATTTGTGGTATGACCGCAGACAAGCCACTTTGGTCTAAGGTGCTTTTCAGGGTATCTGGCACGTGTTCAAAGCTAGGTGCCAGAGGCATCTTTAACAGCACTGAGCCGTTCAATTGCAGTTTAAGTCAGTGGAGGTCAGGCACTCCAGCATTTCTGAAAATTCGGAGATCTGTACCTGTGGGTCCCTCCTCTAATCTTCTGCCATTGCTTGCCTGTCTTCCCTGCCATAGGCTTCTGTGGGACTATCCACAGGCTTCAAGTCAGATATCCATTTAAGTGTATTCCTGAACTGGATCCTTAGTACTTGGCAATTTTGAAGTTTTCAGTATCCTCTGCTAGACTTCTAATGTTGCTTTAAGGAAGTTACTATATATGCATACATACATATATATATCTTTTATTAGATATTTTATATATCACTTTTATTAGGGGAAGAAAAGACACTTTGTGATTGCAAGCAAGAACATCATGTCTCAGCTGTAAAGTAAGACATAAAGTAAGAAATTGGTAAGGAACTGAAAATGACCCTGGATAAGGCATATCAAGGATAAGAGGGTCATT